>NC_026154.1:14459280-14607497 GCF_000512975.1 Sesamum indicum
CACAATGACACCATCAAACTCCAATAATTGTTACTTTGAAATATAGTCAAGAAGTGTGGAAAACACATGATAAGGTCACAGAGTGTCCTTTTACAGAGACAGAAAAAATATAAAGGATACATGGTACAAGTAAAAAAGTCAACTTTGAGAATGTGCATTTCATCATTTGGGAAGGTTACATGATCCCCCTCTTTTGATCAGTGCCATCAAAAGCTATTTCAAAGTTAGACCACAGGCCCACCTACTGTCCCTAGGATTCCCATAATTTAAACTCCTGTTGTGACATGTATGAGTTGAAAAGGGAAAGAAAACCCTAGGTGAATCCTTTTGAAGTTAACTATATTCATATATGTTAAATGCACAGACAGATAGACAAATATTCATATAAGGTCATCCCACATATGCCAGGATTCAACTGTTCATATGGAACTGATGAATAAGGTAACATAACCCTAATTTCCCATTTCTGGTGCAAAGAGAATGAACCATCAGATGAATAGGTAATCAACAACTTCCCAGAAACACTCGTGTCATAACTAGCCACAACATATTCTCTAAGCGACCACAAACAAAAAATATACCTCAGATAAATATGGCATGAAATGTTTTTAGATTTCTTATGGCATCTAGGGTCAAAAAAGATTTTGGAATTCCATTCAGGTCTACTGATGACAGAAAATTTTAACTATCAACCAATGAACAAGCACACAAGACCTGTAACAAAAACATTAAAAGAAGAATTGTCTAGATGATAGTTATACCTTTTCTTTTCCTCTTCTTCTTTTCTTAATTTATCGCTGGCATCTTTCGTCTCTTTCGTATCAGCACTTACGTAGGGAGACGCACTTGAGGGAGATGACGAGGTACTTCTTTTTCTTTGTCTTTTGTTCCGCTTTGATGTTGGAGAGCAACTCCCATGATGCCTTAAAATAGGGGAGCGGCTTCTGCGGTGCCGAGAGGATAATGAACGACTTCGTCTTCTGTAGAATATAATAAATCAGCTGAGCTTCAAAGCAAATATTGGTCCCCACAATGTCACAATCTAGCTCGTCTAAACCCACCATCTATACCGAAAGATGTATAGTTACCTCATATATTGCAAAGAATAAACTGTGTGCTCCACCTTTATCATAACAAATCGCTAATATGACAACCGAGCACTGAAATGACACCCATCGGCAAAATCACCTGCTGACTTCCCCATCAAAGGAAGCCATTGTTTCTTTACTTAGTTTCTCAAACAACAATGATGGATAGACTATCCCCTCAAATTATGTTTTAAAGATCCTATGTTTGAAGTTGCATTGTAAGGAAAAAAAATCCCAGCATCAAGATACATTCCAACTGTAATTTACAATTTAGCAGCTTTTTATCAAATTGACGAAACAATAGGTAAGGCTTGAAGAAGGCATGATATCATCAACTCAACAACCAGAAGCATGTAGTATATCAAGGTGCTGACGGAAAGCGAAACTCTCAGCAACATTGCACTAGGAACACCAAAGTTACAGATTCCATAAGCATCTGCTAAAACATCTAAAACAAATACATAAGATGAGTAATTGTTGCACAGAATATTTAAAACAGATAAGGCCATGAGCATCCATCAAAATAATCTACAGTTAAATAAAGCAACAAAACTACTTCCTCCTAGAGCAAAGGGTATACTATTCAAGAATGTCTGGTTCCCAAAACTAGATTACTAATGGACTCTGATCACACAAAACCAACTGCTTGGAATACTTTACCTGGTACTGAACAACAAAGTGTCCCAGTCCCAAATAGCGATACACCCTTATAGTTTACCACCTAAACCGGCGTCTCTGTAACCACAGGATCACTAGAGACTCCAAATTTTTTAAATTATATTTGTTAAGCAAAGATGAATAAGGTGAGTCTTCATCTGACTAAAGCTCCAGCAGTCATGGGAGAAGAATACACATGCATTTTACATAATGTACAAGCGGGTATAAGTAAAAAGGTATCACCTGCTATAAGAATAAGGGGATCGACTCCTATCTCTCCGGCTCCGGCGACGATTCCTCACCGGAACCGGTGATGGTGAGTGCCTTCTCCTGTACGACGGAGACCGAGATACTTCCGAATCTCTACCCATCACAGATTACCTATCCAAATTCTCGAAACACAAAATTGACACCGTCACCAGTACATCCAGCCGCGTCGAATTTTACAAGCAAAATCAGACTCACAACTGTACCAGCAAATCACAACTTCGCACTAATCACTACACTCAGGTTAAGTCTAGCTAATTAAACTAAAACGAACAACGTATGATCAATGATATGTGAGCGAGAGAAGATATATGCAATTTCCTGGGAAAAAGAAAAGCCCTATGGCGATGGCCAATTTAAGGTCACTGTAAGCGTTCCATGAGAAGGAGAGGAGTGAAGGAGAATACCAATTGAATTGCTTTATATGGGCCTAAAAGTTGTTGGGCGACCAGTTCACGTATTGGGCCTTCGTCTCATTCAAACCCTTTTTATATGTTTGCAAGAGTTTAACTACGACTTCCACATCATAACTCTAGGCTTTGTTTGGTTTTATGTTTTCGTTTTTTCAAAATAAGATAAAATACACTTAATATTTATTTTTGTATTTCTACATTTTATCTGTGTATTTTTTTATTTTTCAACTTTCTATATATACACACTTATATATAATATAAAAGAGATATAATTTGACAATAAACAGTGATTTTTGTTTCCAAAAAATACAACATTAAATATACAATATTTATATATAACAAAGATATGATTTGATAATGAAAGTAATTTTTGTCTCCCAAATCTCAACATCAAACTTACACCACTTATTTTAAAATATTTTAAATTACCTCAAAACACAAATTCAAACATATCATCGATTTTCAACACACACTTATTTATCTCTATTTTTCTCTCTCTATCTCCAAAACACAAAACAAAACACTCAAACTACAAATCCAAACACTATATTAGAGTTTCAGCCATCACTGAGGATTTGCCTGCGCAATACTCTGAAACTACAGTCTCGCTACTGCACGAGCAGGCTCTGAACATCATCGTCGTTTCCTACCCAAACGGAACCGTCTAACTCTTATACATCTTGAAAGTATTCCAAACACACCAAGGATCTCGCCATACAAATAGTTTTGCAAATCTCCAAGGATAAAGCACTCTGTTTCACGCATTTCTCTCATGCTAGTGCGCACGGTGGCGCCTAATCGTCGCCTTTATATCTCCTTGCCCAAACGTTTTCGGAATAACTTCATACTTACCGGATAACATCCCCACATATCAAGGAAGTTCCCATTAGAACAATATTGCAATCCCCAATCGGTAAGAGTCTCTGCTCGGAGGCCGTTTGCGCACCTGTGTGCCGGTCGACATCCCCTAACCGTCTGCACGTCCTCCACAGGTCACTGCCGGCCGTCTTGCCCAAGGAACGACGGTGAAATAAATTGACGCTATCAATTTATTGCATAAGATAAATTGAGGAGAGCATTTTTATTTTATATTTTTAATTTTTTAAATTATTTAAATTAAATTACTTTATATTAAAAACTATAAACGACTTCCTACCAATGTATGCAACTTATTTGTAAGTTATAAATGGGGATAATTGTAACGTCCTTCGATGAGGTTTAATGTAATTATATGTAAAATTTATATGATTTGAAAAATTACATCTAGTATCTCTAATATTTATTTTCATTTAATAGATATAACATTTCGTTAGTCAAAATTCACCCAATTTATTAATATTAACAAAAAATTTAAATAAAAATTCATATTTACCTCCAATTGATTTATTACTACTTATTGCTAATATCAGCAAATTCGATAAATTTTAATTAACGAATGATCTATTTGTTAACACGAAAACAAACGTTCAAAATACTAGTTACAATTCTTCAAACCATAATAGTCTATATAAATTTACACAAAACCTCATGAGAGGATAGTGTAATTACCCCGAATAAGTATTAAATTGCTTGCCCAAGCACTCCAACTTCACTTTATTTTTTTTTATTTTTTTTACAATTTTTTTTATAATTTATTTCCAGCATAAAATAAAAACTATTGCAAGCATCCCTATATTTTGGTGGTATGCTAAACTCATAAGAAAATGTTAAATTATAATTACCTCCCCTGAAATTTGGCATAATTACAAACACATTCTCGTTGTTTGAAAAATTGTAAATACCTCCTGATTCTAACTTTCGACTAACAACAAGCCCATTCCGTTAGGTTTTCATCTATTTTTTGTGATGAACTGACTAAAATGCCCTTTTGGATTATAAATTATAATTTGATACATATTTTGTAAATTTTTAAAATATTTTTATGAACTAATATTCCCTTTAAATTATTTATTTTGCCCACCCTCAAAATTTTTTTATATTTTTAAAAATTCAGCAAGGGTAAAATAGTAATGTCTATTTCAACGTTTAAGGACTAGATAATTATTTTTTATTTGAGAAAAATATTTATAATTTTGCAAATAATAAAGCACATTCATAATCAAATCTCAATGAAGGTAATTGTGATTTTTCCTAAAGAAAATGATGTAATTTGTAGAGAGAAGTTATTAATATTATGTAGATGATGTCTTGATGGTCATGGTTAAAACACATTAGGATGAAATTTGAAATCCTCCTTCGCTCGCTTACACACCCCAATTATAGAAGAATAGATATGCTTTCCTTCCCCACCTATTTTATGCAGTCCATTCGAAGAAGGGAAACAGGTACTGAACCCCCACAAAGACAAACTCATCACCAAGCGGGGATGATGACAATCGGTTAGTAGATAAAGAAACTGGTTGTCATGATAGAACAATGGTAGATTACATGTTTTCCTGAATTTTAATATAATTATAAATCTCTTTACCTCTTCAATTTTGACTACCATCTAACAATTAATCTAATTTATTAATCTCTGTTAGATTTTCATATATTTTTTATGATAAACTAACTAATAGATTCAGACACAACAGGGTATTCTTAATTATGTAAACCTCAAGGGAACTTCTTGTAATTTACCCTAAAAACAATGAAGCAACAAAATTCTTTCAAGTGTAAATTCTGCATATAGCCCTTTCTCACAACCCTTTACAGGAAAGTTCTCAAGATAGCCACTAAGACGCGCCGGAGCATACAAGTACCAAACTGCTTAAAAACATGGGGAAATCATAGCACACGACACAAGCAGCTTTCATAGTCCAGCCACTTCAAACAATGGAGCGATTATTAAGGGCGGATACCAACCAAAACTACATTTGAAACATAAAATAACTCGGGGACTCGATCCAGGTAATGAAATAAAAGAATCCAGAAACGTTACGAAGATACAGCAGCAGTAGATACAAGTAAGGTGACACATCAAGTTGGCAGATATCAGCACACGAGACTAATGCAATTCCTCAGAGAGCTTTCAGACTTATAGGAAGGCGTCCTTCTCAAGCAAGGTTAGAACCTCGTTTTGGTTATTTAGTTTGGCAACATCGATGGGTGTTTTCTCATCCAAGTTCTGGAGAGTACTGCAAATATAATAGAGCATAGGATGAAATGATGAAGGATAATGAGAAGAGCAGGAAACAATTTGCAATATGCTGTAGGGCTTACACAGCAGCACCATTCTTCAACAGAAGCTCGACGCAGTCCTTCCTGCCATAACCAGCAGCATAGTGGAGAGGAGTGTTCTTGTTCTTATCTAAACCATCCACCTTAGCTCCAGCCTCTAGAAGAACTTGGGCACACTTAACCTGGAAAGAGACCAAGTGTTTGATCAGCTTTCAGGTAAGGAGCTAAAAAGAAACAGCAAGCATCTATTTGCAGAAATTAAAGGAAATGAAATAGCAACGGGCCATCTGAAATTCTACGGTAATTTTGGAACTTTAAGAGAAGCCAATAATAGCTCGGAGGCTGAGTACCAAATCCGAAGTAAAAGAATAAAAAGGTCATAATAAAAGCTCATTTCATCAGATTTATGATACCTCGCCATATCCGCAAGCAAAATGCAACGCGGTCCTTCCTTCAGAATCTTCTTCGTCCTTATCGGCACCATCAGCTAGAGCACCCTTCAGCCCCTAGTTGTTCACAAAAGCAAGTCAAGCATTAAGTACAACTTCAAGATTCCCTGCAATTCTACAGGCAAAAGTAAAGTAAAATGATAAAGCTGTTCGATAACTGGAGATACTTTCCAGAATAATTTCGGCAAATTGTAACATTTGGAAAGCCGAAAGTGCCAAGTGGAAACCAGGAAAAGTTTTTAAACATCCGAAGAATATATTTAAAAATATACACTAATTTCTCAATGCAGTATCCCTTTGAGAAATACCTCCACATCACCAATACTAGCAGTGTGGTGAACAATAGATTCCTCATCATTTACTTCCTCTGTTCCATCTTCACCAGCAACATCACCAGCGGATGCAGCAGTGTCCCCAACAGCAAAGCCCATCGCTTCGCCCAACTTTTGGAGAACCTCCTTATCATTCCAGTACCTGATCACGAATACATTTTTAGGATGGAAAAATCACAAGTATTGAATAATGAAAATCAAAAGTAATGAGCGTTCACCGGTGAAAGCTATTCAACAAGGATTAGCACTACACCAGTGACCAATAAGAAATACGCAAGAAATGCTGGTCAAGGATCATATACTATGATTAACATGAATAAATAAAAAGTTAGCAGAAAAATCACTAATGATCTTTTTAGAAAATTTAAAAAAGACCGGTTAATAAAACATCTACTATTCTAATGCTCAATGAATTCCTAATAGCAGACTTGTGCCTAGGATTTGAAATATCTAATGTACAAATTCTGAAAGATTCACTCATATAATACTTGTAAAAATATAGAGCAGAACATACATTTCTGGTGAGGAGAAACCGAGATATGATTTCATGCCAAGTGGCTCTTCAAAATGCAACCATCAAAACAGTTAACTGTTAACTCAGTGTAAAAAGATATTCTATTCTAAAATGGTCCTATTGGAAGTTTCTTAATCAAGTCAAATAAGTATCCACACATTTCTTGAATTTGATATTTATCTACTATCTAAAGGCATTGAGAAAAATTTAGCACTTCACTTGTCAATATTACATGCTTAAATGAGCTTCAAATCCTTGTATGGCTCACCACTTCTTATTTCAGCTTAGACGAGTCTGCTACTATCACACATTTTATTTCCCATAAACTATGAGAAGTCACTGATCATATACCAAATTAAAAATCTCACGGAGAAAAAAGAAATTGGGGGGGGAGGGGACCTCATCATAGCAGCAGGACCACCATTCTCAATCTCTTCCAAGATAGGCTTCAAGGATGGATCTTCTTTGATACGTGACATTCGTTCTTCAAGCTGTTCTTTATTAGTTGGGTTTGTCAAACTCTCAAGCATGCCAGACATGGATGGATCCTGCAAAGCAATGAGGTTGATACACTTGCTAATTGCAACTGTAACTAAAAGGATAGGTTACCAGAACATCAGGAATGTCAAACAAATTTACCTGCATCAATGCATTACCAAGTCTCTCAGCCATGGTCATAAATTGTGGATTTTGCATGACTTGTTGCATCGTTGAATAATATTGTTGCGTATCAAAGTTGGGGATACCATCTTCAACTGGAGCACCTTGAAAGGTTTTCTGAAGCTGCTCTGCCATCTGATTAAATGCAGGATCCTTTGCTATCTGTTCAGCTAATTCCATAATGCTTGGGTCCTGCAGACACATAGAATAGATTTTAGGAAAAAAATAATCACAGTATTAGATTGACAGTGTTAGTTCAACAAACTGAAACTGTATCATTATGCCATAAACAATGACATCTTAGAAATAAAGGTTCCATGTTGTATATTTTATGCAATATGTTCATGTATCACTGTTCATAACCCCGAAAAAAAAAAATATATATATATATATATAAATTCCATCGCTTTTTCAATTCATGCAAAACCGAGTAGAAACCATTTTTCATTCATAAGATGAAAAAAAATCTTTTCATAAAAAAAAAAATTGTTTAAAACTTCCACTTAATGAGTGAGAAGAACTGATCTTAGAGAAAACAGTAAGAAACTAACTTATAAGTTGAAGAACTCTTTTGTCACCTAATATTAATGCAAAAGCTCTGTGTGAGAGCAAATGAAGCTTTCTGACTCAGTTTGTTCTTTGGAATTCCTACCTAGAAAGCTGACTTGCACAACATGGTATGAGTTCACCAACCAAAGACAAACTTCTCCGTCTATGAGTGGCGCAAGGAAAAAGAGGGGAAGTATACATACGTTGAGTAGACCTGTCATAGCTGAGAAGTCAAACGGATTTGGCATTCCGGCAACTGAAGCAGGGGTTGCTGTTCTCTGTCCGGATGGAGTCCCTGCAGAAGCTGACTCAACAGGAGTTTTGCTCCCAGCCGCATCAGACTTGTTTCCTGAACAGAAGAAAATGAGAATTGGCAATAGTTAAATAGCCTAACATCGTTCCAGAGGCGACAAATGAAAACCTATTCGATGTTCAAGTTTGTGTCAATTAAACAGGCAACGCATAAAAAAAAAGAGTTCACATGCAGTTAATTCCTGAAAAAGAGAATTTCTTAGAATTTATTTTTATTCAAACAAGAAAAACGAAATATACAAGGAAAAAGACAAGGATAAAAGGCATATTTCAGACAAATCTTTATCTGGAATCTCATCAGAGACATTTCAAGAAACAGAGGAATCATTGTTCTTTGAAATATGGAGTGTGTCCTAAATCTGAAATTTCCTATACCGATAGACACTAATTTCTTTAGAAAAAACAAGAGATATTATACTTGAAGATCATCGTCAACAGAACGCCACCATCAAAAGTATCATATCATACATGGTAAAATGAACAGAATAAATGTTCCACAACTTAAACCTCCAAAGCAGCGTAAAACCGCTCAATCACAATTTTCACAGATGAACCTATCTTAAAACACATTCACCATCTTCATAAATCAGTGCAATAAAAAATTATTCGCATGTGCATAAACGTAAAATCTCAGATAAGATAGTCTCACCATCTGCACTGGCCGGAGGAGTTTTTACTGCCTGAAAAACCACCAAAAAAGATAAAAGTAAAATAACTACATCAGCTGCAAATCAATATTCACTTCAAAATTTCATGAAACCGAACATTAACTAACTCCTACAAATCAAAACTCTAAAAACACCAACAAAAGCAAGCAGTGAAAATGAAAATCGAAGTCAACAAAGTCCAAACAAACGATCTATTTCCACTAACAATTCTGACGCCGAATCAAGTTCAACAAGGATTTCGTAACAGTACCTCAGACATAGTTACCTCAGATCCTTCTCGGTTGCAGAGAGAATGAGGAGGATTTGCGGAGAACAAGCAAACAAAGAGGTAAAAGGAGAATGCGGGGGTTAGTTAGTGATACGGGCGACAGCACAGGTGGATTGCGATTTACCAGAAACAGTGGGCCAACTCAATCCTAATCGCTAACAGGAACGAAAGGCGCAGATTTCATTTCCAGCTGCTTGGAGTCTGTAATTTGGGCTCAATTTGGGCTTTCAACCATTGCTTGGATTTGGGCTTGACACTGCACACAGCCCAACTTTTTAATTTTTAATTTTCATCTATTTGAAGAGAAAAAAATATTTTTTACTTTATGTATTTTTATTATTTTCTCAACTCAACCATTATATAGCGGGTTAATTACACTTATACCCTTTTTAAAAATACGATATTAATTTTTTATAAAATATTTTAAAATTATGCTTACATAAAATTTTCATTTTATCCCTCGTTTAATATTCACATATATATTTATATATATATGGAGTGGGTTAATCTTATTATATATTTTTTTCATATAAGTATAAATATTATATTAAAATATTAAATACGGAAAATTTATGTAATTTTGTGTTAAATTCTAGGATTTTTTTTATTTAAATTATAACGAAATGAGGTTAGATATAAATGGTAAATTTTCAAAAAAATTTAAGTGTGATTTTAGAAATTTTTTAGAAAAAAAATATAATTTTATCTTTTCAGATGGAATCTAAATATAATTAACTCTTATTTTTAATCAATAATAATATTTTTTTTAACAATACACTGATATGATGTACAATTATAAGTAATTCGAATCGAATTAAATATATAATCATTCAAACTTATTTAAATTAATATTATATTCGAAAATTGTATTTGAAGTTGGTTTAATTATTACTCCTAATTGAGTTTTAATTAATATAAATATAAATTCAATTCAAATAATTTGATAACTTTCAATATATTTTATTTTATTTTATTTTTATTGATGAAACTTAAAATCTTTCTAAGTTTAATAAATTGGATTGAATTCAAACCAACTTTTACAGTGTCGACCCCAACCCGAATGGGTAGGCCCATAATCAACCCGAATCCGGATCCATTGCCCAAGCCTCGATATCCGAAAACCTGATACCCGCGAAAGTGATTCCTTGTTCTATTCAAGATTGCTTGGTGGATGGGATAGAAGGAATTTGAATTTTGCGGAGAATAGCAATAATGAGAGCGGGTGCTAACGTGCTCCCGGTGCTGCTGTTAATTTTGCTGCGGAGGAGCGGTGCCGTATGGTTAACTTTGCCGGCGAGTGGGACCAAATGCGTTTCGGAGGAAATTCATAACAATGTCGTCGTTTTGGGGGATTATGCCGTCATTTCCGATGCTGAGGATCTCAATTCCCTCCCAGTTATTTCCACCAAGGTTAGGGTTCTTCCAAAAACAAAAAATGAACCACTTCTTTCAGTTCGTTTTCGTTTGTATCTGTGTGTGTGTGTGTGTTTGCGTTTTTGCTATGTATTTGTTTTAATCTTTGTTCTTTGTTGTAAATATACATTCATTGATGCAAAAAGGTATTCCTGGTGTTCCTGATACTTCAACTGGAATGATAAAAGGACTTGGGCTGTGATCGCTTCATTTGCTTGTGGTTAACATATATTTTTTTTTTTTTTAATATGAAATCAAAGTGTAACGACGATAATTGACATAATGCGTAGAAGAGATATTAGGTAAGAACGCAAATGTAATTATTATAGTTGATGAGATATGTTCTTTTTATTGTTTGACAAATGTTTTGAGAATTTTTCTCGAAAACAAATACGTATCTGGATGAAAAGAATTTCATGAGATGGGACAAGATTGGATTTTTCTCACAAAAAAGCACAGCCTTCAGTTTTGGCCCATATTCAAAAGATCAGTGCAACCAAGATGCTGGAGTGTGATTTTTGGGGTATCATCTGTGAGTTTGACATTTAGCAGGAAGTGATCGATCACGTGTGAGTTTTCCATTTGGTGAGGAGTGTTGTTGTATGACCATTCAATATATTTGATCACGCATTCATTTTCATTAGCAGATCAACCTCCTATTACATTCTATATTTCTGTCATAGGTCACTTCTCCATTTGGAAACACTCTCTATCACAAGGAAAATGTCACATATGGTCAATTTTCATTTACCACAAGCGAGGCCGGAAATTATCTCGCTTGTTTCTGGCTTGATAGCCATTATGCAGGACATGGGGATTTAACAGTTAACATCGATTGGAAGACGGGTATTGCAGCAAAGGATTGGGAATCAGTTGCTAGAAAAGAGAAACTTGAGGTGAGTCCTTTAAGCTGCAAATTTATCTATTATTTCCTTTCAGAAAACAAAATGTTGGTTAGTGTTTCGGATAGGCAGATACTTAACATAAGGCTTCTTAAAGCTTTCTGATTTTTACATAGATGCATTTATGCCATTTCTTTTGCATGATTTGGTGTCATAAACTGAAAGCCAAATAGGTTCTTTAGTTTGAAGAAAATTGAAATCAGATGAGATTTTAAGCTTATGATGCCATTGCTGGTGTTAGAGAATGATTTACTTGCTTTATATGTCTAGTAGGGTGTTGAGCTTGAGTTAGCGAAGCTTGAAGAAGCGGTGGAGGCCATACATGACAATCTTCTGTATCTTAAGGACAGGTGTAGTGTTCTTGTTTGGATGCAGTGTTTCTTAACTGGTTCTTAATCATTGATGACTCCAATTTCATGTATAATTTGTCCTTTCAGAGAAGCAGAGATGCGCACTCTGAGTGAAGAAACAAATGCTCAGGTTGCTTGGTTCAGTATTATGTCATTGGGAATCTGCATTCTAGTTTCAACAGCCCAGTTATTGCACTTAAAGAGATACTTCCAGAAGAAGAAGCTGATTTAGGCTTAAAAACTAATCTAGAGTTGTGTGATCTAGTTTCTCATTATCTTTGTCAATTCGATTTATTCTATTTGTTCGGGAAGAATTTTGACATGAAAGTAAGAGCTTTTTTGTAGTGTTTGATATGAAATTGTTCCCTTTCTTTGTAATAGCACCTAAAGAGCAGTTTAATACATTATGTGGAGGTTGGAACTCTTGAAGACATTTTTTATATGAAGCTGAACTATTCCTTCTCAAGTTGTGGGCCTTGTTTATGTGACCTAGTCCTTGCTAATTTATGCAATGCTAATGTTATCTATCTGTCTCAGTCAATAAAAGGGTGAACTATGTTTACAACATGGCTGGAAGTTTTGGCCTTATCAGGTCAAAAGATTACTTCCACTGCACTTATGGTCACAATATGCAAAGTAGAAGCACGGCTGCTGCATAATTCAAGATGTGCTCTCTCATTCGATTGCATAATGATATCAACAATGAGAATTTGATGTAAGAATATCAAGAATAGTCCTTTTCGGAGAAACCCCAGCAATGAGTTATTCCAATGAAAAATAAGTGAAGAGAAAAGCTCAATGAAAATTTTCTATTCTATTGAAACAATCTTGCGATTCATGTACCTAAACCTGCAAATGTCCTCAAAGAAATCATCTGCACTGCTGTGGCTGCTCTTCATCTGAAGAATCTTTATTGTCATCTTTTTCAAATTCTTTGCGTACTTCATCAACGAATCTAATGTACTCATCTTCTGTTCTGCATTTAGCGGTGATCTTACTGTGACAACAACCTTCTCAAGGCAGGGAATCAGAAACTTTGAGTCCACCTGCAACATGAGCAATATGTCTTCGTTAAATCAAGAGTCTCAATTACCGAACACTTGGCAAACATAAAAGCTTAATAGAATCCAACTCCTTTGCTTCATGGACTCACATTTTTCAGGCTGTTCTTCTGACAAAGAGCAGCAAACATTGCACCGTGAATGTCGAAAGTTTGCAGCTTGGGGTGGCTGTTAAAGAAGTCAACAAAATCAATCTCTGGAAAGGGTTGAAGGGTTTCAGAATCCCCAGTGAATTCCACCTTCATGTAGAGTTCCTTAACTTCACTGGCCATTTGAAGCATTTTGCTTATAGCATCCCAGCTCCATTGTACTCCTCTTATGAACAATGTTTCCAATGCCATAAGTCTCCCAAAATCTACCATATAAACCCGTCCTGTTGTCAGGCAATAAAAAGCTAGTTACAAGTGGAGATTAATGAATATCATAAAACATATCGAGGCAAACAGGAAATAGTTTTAGACTATCTCGAACCCATATTTAAGTACCTGAATTGTTGGCAATGGAGAGATGTCTTAACCATCGAGTTTCATGAACCCTGATAAAACTACAACCTTGGACTTCAAGTGATTCAAGCTTTGACGAAGTGATCGTTAGCGAGCAGTTGCCAACACCAAAAAAGTCCAGCTTACACTGCTCAAGATGAGGATTCTGGATTGAAATAGACCTTAGGCCTTCACACCCAAGAAGCAAGAGATGGGTCAAATTAGGACAAGCACGAAGGGCATCTAAAAGTGCATGATCCTCCAACCTAGCGCCAACTATTTCAAGATTTTTCAGCCTATGAAAAACATCCCATTTGGGAGAATAAATCATTAACACACCCCAGAGTCTAAGGGACTCCAAATTCCACGCAGCCCTAATGCAATCCAACTTTGAGGGTATCTCAGTGAAAGTCTCGTGCTCAGTTATGTTATCCAAGCGGAGCTCAAGGTTCCTCAACGAAGGTCCCACCGTAGATAGCCACAACGCAAGCCCAGAACTAGAAAATGGGCAATAAACCACAAGCTCCTCTAGTTTAACAACCGACGAAACCATTCGCCACACAACAGCATCAGGAGTATCTCCGTTGGTAAGGTTGTCAAAGAGATTTCGAGGGAAAAATAGGCTCCGCAAATAAGGCATCGAGTCCTTCCATCTCTTGGAGACACAATTGCAAGACGCCACATCCCTAGCATTACTCATTAGGGATAAAATGTATTGCACTATAGCATCAGGTAGTGCCTCCATTACCCTGAGTAAAATCACCAAACATTTAACGTTCAGTCCCATAAACCGGAACAGCATAAGGGTGAAACAATAAAATTCCGCGAGTAATATCATCAGAAACCCGACTTTTCTAATTTAATTCTTACATTCATCTTCAAACCAATTGGACAACTTGGAAGCAAAAATTAAGCAGATTAGCTGAACACAGCATTCCGGCAATCAGGAAACAGAAATAGAACACCCTAATTAAATCCTCATACGAATTTCCTCAACCATCAATCACACCAACAAATCGACTAAATTACTAATTCAACAGGTAGTACATTCAGCAAAGAACCCAGATGAAAAACTATCTTCACACACACACAGAGAATCCGAAACTCTAATTCCACACCAACAGAAGTACAGAAAAAAACGGGCTCACCTGCAAGAAAGATTAATAGAGTGCAAATTCTTTCTTCAGGCTTCCCCAAGAATAAATCCTCAGGTTTTAAGCTTCAATCACCAGAACCCCTTTTACACACCGTATGTTTTCGTGCGACTCAGAGAGAGAGAGAAGGTATTCTAGTTATACCAACATACATACATATATAAATATATACTTACACACGTATTCGATGAAGAAAATGTAAGCAAGGCGCGGGTGTGTAAAAGTAGAGTGTGAGAGGGAAGTTTTCAAAATTTGAAAGAGAGAGAGAGAGATTTGTTTCCAATTGTTTTTTACTGTGCGTACTGTCAGAAAGTGAATGATGAAAACCCGCCTAGTTTTTGAACTATTTTTAAAACTTTTCGACCGTTTGGCCGTCAGTCAGAGTCCACACCTTCAATTTCAAAACTTCAAACTTTGCTTCTCCTTTTCAGTTTTCATTTTCAACACATCTATTTTTCAGCTTTTCTTCACAAAACTTCAAAATTGGAATTTTAATTTAGGGAAAATTGCATAATACCCCTGTGTTATGCTAAAATTGCACAAAACTTACCTATGTTAAATAAATAGCCATAAAAGACCTTGTGAATTTTGAAACCCTGCAAAAAAGACCCCCTCCGTCCAAAACTGACGGAAGGTGCTGTACACGCGGTGGAAATGAGAGTAGGGCTTTTTTTTTATCCTATTTCAGCTTTTTTGATAGTACAATAGTCCAAAATACCCTTCTCCTTCATTATATATACAACTAAATATCCCCTCACAAACATACTACAAAAATAGGATTTTAAGTGAACAAATTTTCAATTTGTCCCTTTTGTTTGAATATAAACAAAAATCATATATTACAAATTAAATAAAATTATTATTTAATTTAATATATTTTCATATTTATTTATAAAATATACTAAATAAATACAAAAATACTTAAAAATTATATCATTTTTTTAACTTATATAAAATATTATATTTCAATTATTAATATATATTTAAATTAAACATTTAATATTTTTTATTATTATTTTTTAATTTTGATAAATTAAATAATTTTATTAATTTTTATTTATTAATTCTTCTCCGTCGTCTTCTCCGACGCCGACGAGTCGCCGGCGGTGATAAAAATGGGCAATCTTGGTCTCATTGGAATCGTCTCGATGAGAGGAGTCGAACGGTGGTAGTCTCAGGCCGTGATTCGTCAAGACGGCGGCGAATCGACGCAACAAACATCACGGCAGAAATAAATTTAAAAGTTTTGGATCTCAGCAAAAACTTGATGAAAATGAGAAAGGTTGGTCTCGTTCGAATCTTCACGTCGAGGCGAATCTATTGGTGGTGGTCCCAGGCCAGAATTCATCCGAACGACGACGAATCGAAGCCAAGAAGCTTTGATGGTCGTGCTCAAAGCCCAATCTTTCCGGTTGATGAAAGTTCAAATTGATGGTATGGATATCTTCGTCTTGAGGAGAGGATTCCAATGGTATAAGCCATGGTCGAAAATTCTTTCAGACGAGGATGGAATCATAGAGAGAAGATTCGGAGTGAAATAGTATATATAATATATATACGATATATATAATGTATATATAAATAAATATAAATAAAAATATATTTAAATGAATTAAGATCTGGACCATTTATTTTTTACATTCAAATATCAATGGTTGTTATAAGAAGTGTATAACGGTCAATTTAACAAAAATTTAACGCTGTTAGGGTTCATCTAATGGAATGGGAGAGTATGCAACAATTTGGAAAACATAGGGGGTTTTTTGCCTATTCTTTTAATACAGGGGGTTTTTAGCTAAATTTTAAAAACACAGGAGGGTTTTATGCAATTTTCCCTTTAATTTATGATATTGGTTTAATTCTTTGGGTTAAATTAAAACGAACTCCAATGAAATTCAGTATAAATATTTATTGTTGTTCGAAAAAAAATTAATACCTCCTTGATTTTAAACGTCATCTAACAACTAGCTCGATACATTAGCTTTCTTTATGTTTTCATCATTTTTTTTATGGTTAGCTGACCAAAATACCATTATAAATTATAATTTTACTTATTTTTTTTAAAAAAAATTGGTCCAAGTGTACAATTTTATAATTTTTTTCACCCACCATGTATAGTTTTTCAAAAGAAAATAAAAAATAAATATAATGAGGGCAAAGTTGATAATTCCAAACATCCATTCAAGGGAATTAAGAATTCCATCAAATAACAGTGGGTGTTTTTATAACTTTTCAAACAACAATATAGTATTCGTAATTATGTTAAAACCTCATGGGAGTGTGTTCAATTCTCCACGTTATCTTTATATGGTTGGTCAAAGTGGACTTTATATATAAATATCCAAATCATCTAGATATTAGTCATCGGCTATTTGATTAAGTTGACATTAGATTTTATGAAAAATTATAGTCCGAACCTAACTCGATCAAATCTGAACCAATTATATGACAATTGCAACACACTTACCGTGTGATTGGTGTACAGCTTAAAGAAAGCGATCAATCACATAGCAAGTACGATAGACTTACTTTTTTATTAGTTCGATTCTGCCCAACTTAATCCTAACAAGAATTTTCCTGGATTCAAACTCAAAATCCCCGACAACCCCTTGTAATAAGGAATATAATAAAAATCTCTAAATATTATGTATTACTGTACTATTGACCATATTTATTCACTTACTTAATATTTTCAAATAGATACACCTAATTTAAATAATGGATAATTATAATCGGGGCTTGTTCAATATTCTTCTGATTTTATTATAACGGATTATAATTGAGGTCTACCCAATATTCTTGTAATTTCATTTTTTAATTTCACTTTCATGACAAGTTTTCTAATATTAATATGGTTTCTTTTGTTTTTGGGGTGTGTGTGTGTGTATTTTCTTTCCCCAACTTTCTCTTTTGTTTCTCCTCAAGGTTGGGTAGGCAGGCTCTTGTTATTCATAATTTATAAAGCTCATATGCAACAAGAACAAGGAATATTCCACTTACAACCCTTATATTATTGAAAATAACTTACATACCCCATAAATTTCATATAATTATGTCCTCACCCAAATATTTTTCACTTCTTCTCTTTTAAATTCAAAGTATATCCAATTTTACAAAATTGATTTTCATCTACTAAAAGAAGACCTTTTTTGGGAGAAATTACATAGAGTAGTCCTTAAGATGAGGTCAAAATACACAAACACCCCGTGTATTTTATAAAAGTACAGCTACACCTTTTAAGAGTGTTATTTTTCAAGGGCCATATATGAAAATTTTGCTTCTGCAGAGGGGGTGTGGTTGTAATTACAACGATAACCTTAATATGTGTATTTGCAATTTTGTAAAAGACATAGAGTATTTGTGTATTTTAATCTAATATCAGTATAATTTACCCTTTTTTTTATAAATAAAACTTATCAATTACATCTTATAATATATCAAAATATTTAAGTTTCTATCAAGTATATCAAAAATTCCTTATAATTATTCAAATATACACTAAGTTATTCATGTTCAGAAAATGAAATATATTAAATTTCCTAAAATAAGAAAAACTTAAAGAAATATAATACACAATAATTTTCCACACAAGCCACAATATACTAATATATCAATTTTACTCATAATCTAAAACAAATCAACTTAACTAAAGGCCCATTTGGTTCAAGTGAGAAGAGGAAGAAAAGAATAATAATTTTTCTTCAAATTGTTTGGTATAATTGGGAGGGGAGTAAATCTCAAATAATTTTTCTTATTTGGTACGAGGAAAACAGATTGAGAAGAAAAAACAAACTTTCTCTTCACTTTTGCATAAGAAAATAAATAAATTAATATTATACTAATATAATATTTGTATATCAAAAATTTAAAAATTTTATTAATAAAAATATTTATCAAATAAGAATAAGAATATTTTTTATTAATCAAAATATTCATCAAAATGAGTATTGCTTATTTATTTTAAACTATTTAGTTTAAATAAATAAAAATTACTAACAATATTGTTTACCTGATTGTTGGCTTCAATGCAGTAGTTTCAACGATTTTGTTATTTTTCCTTTAGCAATTGTGTACGGTACTATCAGCGAGAATGAGAAAAAGAATTAGAGAGAAATTATATATATAAATATATATATGGTAATAAAGTAAATAAAAATAAAAACTGTAATTTTTTAGTTTTTTAGCCTTATACTTCAACTTTCTGCCCAATTTTGGATGGAAATAAAATTGGACTCTGAGGAGTTTTATATATATCGAGTTTTACTTCACCTCCATCTCTTCTTCCTAACCAAACACAAGATTGTCTCTTATATATTTATTTTTACTTTCACTTTTCTTATTCCTCAATTTTATATCTCAATCAAACACACTATAACGTAAAAACTGCAAATTTATGTTTCTTTTTAAAGTCACACGATTTATAATAAAGCAATTTTCAAATCAAATTTGCAAAAGGATAGATATAAGACATTATTTCAACGCTTCTCTTAAGATTTGGTATGATTATACGTAAATTTACTATAGTTTAGTATCCCTTACATTTGTTTTTGTATAACAAACAGATTCTTCTGTGAATCAAACTTCACCAAGTCTGTCTATATTAGTTTAAAAAAAAATAAAAAATAAAATAAAATTCATATTTAACCCCGATTCACTTTTTATTGACTTATTGTAAATCAAATAAATATTTTTCTAAGCAAATTATCCTATAAATCTTCACATGCCAATGCATATGTATATCTTCACCTGGTCATAAATAATTGGTTTAATTTGCAATAAGATAAGAACAAGTCAATTGAGTTAAATATAATTTTTTATTCAAATTTCTTTTGCTAATATTTAAATTTGATAAATTTTGACTAAAGGAGAAATCTATTTATTAGACAAAATAAACATTAGATTACTAGATATAATTTTCAAATGCAAGAGATCTACACGTAATTACACAAAATTTTAGGAAAGAATGGTGTAATTATCCCTAAAAATTAAGGATCATTGTTGAAAATGTATAATTTATAATCCACCCCCAATAGAATATGAAATTCACAATTTGCCCCATTCAAAGTCCAATATCACAAAATAACCCCCAAAATAGACAAACACCACAAAAAAGAAAGAAATTTAAAAACTCGAGGCTCGGCTATAAAGTGCGCGAACGGTGCGCATACGTCTGCCGTGCACACTTGTCTAATGCCACCACCCCTAGTTGTCACCATATATAGAGAGAAACTGAACACAAAGCAAATCAAACTATTAATTTCATTCCTTCTCTCTCAATTTCATTGCATGCACATATACATACAGTTCCTAGAAAGAGAAAGTCAAGAGAGCGAAGAAAACACTCTCGTGAGGAAGCAGATGCTGTGGTGGAAATGGGAAAAGTCGGTAATCGGCGATTGCCAGTGGTGCAGCAGCAGGCTTCTAGAACCTTCCTCTGCCGGAGATGTTCGGTGGCTGTTTACAGTCTCATCAGCTTCAAGTGTGCCGTCGTTTTGACGCTAAGTATCGCCGCTTTTCTTTCTGCTTTGTTTTGGGTTCTTCCTGTTCGGTATAGGCAAGCTGGATTTGATGCTAAGGACTCCATCAAGCTTAGGGGTAAATTTGTTAGTCTCTATTTCCTCTTTTCCATTCAGAATTAATTATTCATGAACATTTTGGGCGTTTGATGGGGGCAATACATTGTTTTCGTGGCTTAATCAGGGTTCATCAAGTGGTTTATTATGCCTGTTATGTCTTTCCAGTGATGTGTATGTTACTAGGACTCAAAATTAACTAACGGATGGGGCAAACTGGATGCATGTGTTGGTAAATTGTCAAGAGTATAAGAATATTTTAGGAATTTCACACTTGGCAAACCAAATTAGTTACTCTAGGGGACTTAGGCTTAATATAATAGTATAGATAATAAACTTTGTCTTCTTTTTCTTTCGGTGTTTGCTTGCGTGTGTTTGGGTTGTGGGAGTCGTAATTTTTCGTGTTTTCCCCCTAAACTGTGTGGTATTCGAGTTCTTCACCTACCTAGAAAATATTAATTCTAATTGGGATTCGATTTTGTATTATTTGACTTTATTTCAAATAAATTTGAGGTTATGAGATTATTTCATTGATGTTTGAAATTTCGGAGTAACGTTAACCATTAGTTCACAGAACCGCAATTTTCCGTAAATAGTCTCAATTAACATCTTCAGATTTTATTTTCTGGTTTTGTTGGTGGAGTGAATTACATTATCAAGGCTGATTGTAAAGTCCAAATACTATGTCCTTTATTGGTAGGTGAACATCTAGCTCAGTAAGTGATGACAGTTTACAATTCAATATGGTACCTAATTATTGGTTTGAGTATGATAGGAACTTGTAGTTATTGATTTATGTAATACATAATTAATGGTCTTGGTCTGTTTCTGAGTCATTATTCTTGTTCTCATGTTCAGCAACTGTTCAAGCATACTTCAGGCTTCAGAAACCAGTTTCAAAGCTTGTACCATACATTGCAAGATTAGAATATGACCTCAATGGAGAGATAGGTGTTCCTTCTGCGAAGGTCTAGTAAAGTTGACATTATGCACATTATGGTACATAATGTCCGGTACAGGTTGATTAACTTAGAATTAGAGAGGAGTGATCTGTCAATCGCTATTTTGAACAGGTTGCTATCATGTCGATGCATCAAGAAGGCAAATCCAACTGGACTGATGTGGTGTTAGGCTTCCTTCCTGATCCAATTAATAGTACAATAAATCTAGTTTCCTTAAGTCTGCTGAAGTCATCCTTGATAGATCTTTTTCTTCAACAATACAATTTGACATTGAATTCCTCCCTTTTTGGAGACCCCTCTTCATTTGAGATTTTCAGAGTTGCTGGTGGGATCACCATAATACCTGAGGGAGCTGCGTTGATCTTGCAGGCACCTCAGGTTCTCTTCAATTTCACTCTCAGCAGCTCAATTTATGAAATAAAGGAAAATCTTCTGGAGCTGAAAAGGCAGCTAAAATTCGGATTGCATCTAATGCCGAATGAGGTAAATAAGCTACTATGTTCTACTTTCTCCATATGTCAGATTGTATCATGGATGATTTTCTTCCATTGTTTTTACTATTATGTAAGTGTTTCTTGTAAAGTTTTACAAGAGATGATACATTCAATAATGCTTCATTACTATCAAAACCCACTGTACTTCATCTTTACTAGAAAATGTTTCATACAGTGCCTAAACCTTTTTATATTATTTTTTATTTCTATAATTTGTGTCTTGAAAGTGTTTCTGACTTTAAAAGTATGATAACCCGGAGAGGCTGTTTAACTTGAATAATACAGAAAACCTTATTTTCGCTGTGGGATTCTGGATGAGGTCTTCCATTTGTGATTTAAAATTGAAAATTCCAAATTAATATAATGTATAACCTCTTATGATTGATATTATTACACACCTCTTCTGATGTTTTAGTTATGGATTTATTAGTTTTACTTTGAGTTACCCATTCAGTTCTGTTGACTGCAACAGGTGGTGTACATACAGTTAACAAACAAGCATGGGTCGACAATTGATTGCCCAGTTACAGTTCAAGCTTCAGTTGTATCTGATCTAGCAATCCTATCACTGGAGAGATTGAGACAACTAGCTCGAGTAATTACTGGCCACGCAGAAAATCTTGGCCTTGACCATTCTGTATTTGGAAAAGTTAAGGAAATTAGCTTGTCTTCACTTCTAAATCATTCACTTCATGCACCAACTCCAACTCCTTCTCTGTCTCCATCCTGGTGTTC
Organism: Sesamum indicum; assembly: GCF_000512975.1. Taxonomy (NCBI): domain Eukaryota; kingdom Viridiplantae; phylum Streptophyta; class Magnoliopsida; order Lamiales; family Pedaliaceae; genus Sesamum; species Sesamum indicum. The sequence continues at coordinate 14,481,743 of NC_026154.1, forward strand.
TTCTCCTGAGCAGATTTATGATACTGGTCCATCTGCGGAACCCTCTTCTTCACCAACCTATTCACCCAACTTAGATCATTCCATAGCACCATGTCCTAACTATTGTGCTTCCGCACCATCTGATGCAAGCCAGCCTCTTCTACCAACTCCACAAAATCTGCCTTCATATTCTTTACCTCCAACCGGTGATTCACCTAAATCCTCTGTACCTCATGGCAGCCCTGACAGGGGTCCTTCTGATCCACTGATTCCATCTCCAAGTTCTTGTTCTGATCAAATGCCTCCTAGTGTATCACCTCTAGGAGGTTCAACGCATCGGGCCCCACCAAGTCTTTCTCCATTGCCGGGCTTCACATATGATTATCAAGGTCTGGAGAAAGCAAGTAGGAAAGATTTGGTGCTCCTGGAACATGTTGCGTCGTCTTCGGCATCGTTTTGGTCATGTAAGTTGATGCTGTAAAATATCTGTGATGCCTCAGCTTAGACCTTGCGAAGGTGATATAGATGATTCCTTGGTAAACCATTTTGTTGTTCTCTAATGTTTCCCATATCATCATTCTACAAATAAGATCTGTTTTAGAATCTAACTTGTCATGAAATTGAAAAATTTGGCTCATACCATTAATTAGTAACTCACCTCCAATTCTGGAAGAGACCTACAACAAAGTAATGAACTTCTGTTTTAAGTGTAATGTTAATTCACTTACACCCTCACCCTGTCTAAAGAGGAGTTTTTCAGCAATTTTTTTCCTCGTACTGTGTTTTTCCATCCCCATCTCCGACATTTTCTTGCTGGGATCAGGGTCTAATATAAGACGACTATAATGAAAATGAACTCCATTCAACTTGTTTGTTATGCGTTAACTTTATTTGATATTCCAATCTGTCCAATGTTGCAGTACAGTCTACATTTCAGGCATCTGATCAGCTAACATATTATGCACTTTGCAGCAGGCCCTTGGAGGATTCAATGGTTCAACTCAATTGGAATCCCCATGTTTCTTCTCCTCATTTGGATATCTTAGACATTACCTGCATTCAGAGCACTCTGAATAGTGTTTCTGGTGTTTTTTGGCTGCTTTCAGTTTTGCTCACTGAGACAGAAGCAGATAAAACAATCCCGAAACTGTACATGGAGTAGTAGAGTGAGGTCAAAGCCAAAAGGAGGTAAGCCCCGCCTTTTGACACCGACATCATATGGAACCGGGCTGGATGTTTCTTCGGCAAGGGAATGACTCCGATGACACAACGGATCATGCAAAGAGTGAAGTCTTGTTGTTTCCTTGCAGATTGCAGAAGGAACAAACTGTAAAATGCACAGTTTTTTCCTGAACATCTGCAAGGACGGGTAGGTGAGATGTGTTAATAATGCTTGAGGGGGAAATATATTAGTGATGATGTCTGCAAACACAAACAATTATTATTAAAAAATTAATTATGTTAATGGCAGAGTGTTATTCTACAAGTCTCTCTCTGGCTTGGGGCAGCCAAATGCCTGTAAATTTCTTACATGATCATACACCACAGTTTCTTGAAAATGAATTGTGGTATTGGTCATAATGTCAATCGAATGAAGGGAGACCATATTATTTCAGGCTAATGGTTAATTGATTACGCCTTACTGAGTGATAAGTCTGTTTTTATCCTCCCTTTTCTTGATATTTTTTGAGTTTAATTACACAATTTTTGTTTTATTTTCATCAAAGCTTATTATAACAATTCCTACATTCAAAAGATGAATAATTCAAAAAAAAAAAATACAATAAAATCCTTTTAAAAATACTCAAAATAGACATGTATGTGAGCGTTAAACTGTGTCTTATTGTTCATGCATGTTGGCTAAAATTGGTACACTCACTAAGCCAAGAAAGATTGCTTCTTCCAGTGTGTTTTTATCAATTTATGGTTGAAAATAGCTTTTCGTTTACAATTTGAAACTGTTTAAATGAAATTAATTTAAATAAAAAATTATAAGCAGTTGTTTTTTTTACTAATTTTTGTAATTTATTAGTAAAATTGAAAATATTGGACTGTATTTTCAAATACTATACTTTCATATTTGTTTAATTTTAAATTTTATTTTCAAATACTTTCAACTTTTATCACAAATTAATTTATAATATTCTAATAATTAATTTCTATTTACAAAAAGAAGTTGTTATTGCAACACCACTTAAGAAATATTCTATAGTTGAATTTTATTTAATCAATTGTTTGGGTATAGAAAATAGTTATGTTAGGGTAAAGGATAATATGTACCAAAAAATTAAATTTGTAGCGAGGAATAAAAAGAAAAATGATTTTTTTAACTGAAATCGATGCATTTTAGAATTTTCCATATTTTTCTGGAGTTTGGATTTGGTTTGTCGCAGCAATGTCGGCGCATCCTATAACTACTCCCCCACGCTTCTGTCGTCTTTTTCTCTCTCTCTCGCGGTCTCTCATGCGCTCACACTGAGAGAGAAAATCAAAATAGCAGGAAAAGGAAGAATCAACCTCTCCAATTTCTCCATGAAAATCTGAAACGAAATCATCAATTTCCAAACAAATCGGGATCGAAAGGAAATAGGGAACAGGAGAAATGTCTCACTCAGTGTTCCAACCAACCCGTATTGCTGCCTTTGCACCAACCCCCAAAACCTTGTCATCCAAACACTTGCTGCCGACCACCGTCGTTTTTCGCTCGTCTTCTGCGGTGGTTGACGGGGACATTATTACGAGACTCTGGCGGTGTTTTCAGGCGTCACCGTCGGATTTTGATGCTCCCTTGTTGTCTTCGTCTGCTCGGCTGATTTTGGTCCCGTTATGAAGGGCCAGTACGCTGCGTTTGGAGCGGTAACTTTGGAGAGATCGAAGCCTGATTTCACGCAGAAGCAAACCAAGTCCAGTCCAGAGGTACGTACTGTATTTGTTTTTGAGTTTATGCTGTTACTTTTCTCTACTGTGAAAGTTGGTGGAATTCTTAAACCTCTGTGGCCGCTGCTTTCTTTCTTTTTTTTGTCGTGAGATACAGTTAAACTGATGATCCATTTGAATTTCATTCGGCACAACCATGTATTCTCGTTCTAATCTTGAACGTTAGGCAATGCATGCAATTGTCTCCTTAATTCTATGAGGAGTTATCAAGTTATTCGTCTTTCAGCATGATCAGTTATGGTGAAAACATATCATAGATTTCTCAATTCAACCATCATAAGATTACTAAAAGATGTAGTCTAATTTAGATTAACAGGTCAAGCTAACTTGCCACGGGTTTATTAACATATAAATTGTACTTGCCACGGGTTTACTATTGGCTGAATCTTTTCAAAGGTTGGAGTATCTATTAGAATTTGCATTACCTATCCAAGTCATACTCATTGTAAAGTGGCAGCATTTTTCAACTGTATATAATAGTTTCATAGATAACTTGCTTTGAAGCTTAGAGCATCTTTTTAACCAGTTGTCTGGAACTCGCTTGTAAAGGATGATAGCAGATCCTGCCTTTTTGTACAGGCTGTTTCTTGAGCAGGCAGCTACAATTGGTTGCGCTGTTTGTGGGAGATCAAGAGTCGTGGGGAGAGGTATCATGTCAGAATTGGGTGATGATGTAAACCTACTGTATTGTTGTCTTCTTTATAAGCATTTGAAATCTCATTGAAGGATAAAGCAGGAAGGGGATCTTGCGCTCGTCAATGTACTCACAGCAACGACTTGCAACGCCATCATTGTTTGGTTACTTGCTCCTTGCCGTTCATATGGAAATACCTTCCAATTTGATTTGCAAAATACACTGCAAAAACTCCCAAGCAATATTTTTGAAAAGGGTTATCCACTTAGAGGATTTGACTTCCACAAGAGGCTCCAGTCATTCTTTTATAAAGCGGCGGAGTTGTGTATGGTGGGATTTATTGGAGGAGCTGCAAAGGGTGCTGCATCAAACCTTGTTGCCAGTAAAAAGGAGGGGAGGTAGAACACTTATGATGTATACAACATGAATAGTTATTATTTCCAACCTAATAGCTGGATTATTCCAAGCCTCCTGGCAAGTTAAGCTATATGTTTTGCAACTGCTGGTTCTGTAGGCTGTCTGTGAGCATTCCTTCTTGAACACCAATGCACTTGGTTATGGAGCTTTTCTTGGTCTTTATGCGAATTTGTATCAGCTCTTGTGTGGTTTTGACCGAGAAGTAACCAGCTACTTTGATGTTATTGGAGTGGCATTGTTCTTTAGCTCAGCCCTGAGGTAATGCATTATGGGTATTCTTCGATCACTGTATGTAGTTTAGCTCATGAGATACTTTATCTTCTCTTTAGGAAGCATTCGATGGTTATACATTGTGATTTTACATTTATTCAGAGTTACACTGATGGTTATTTTTCCATTGTAATATTGGTGGTTATAGCAGATCTGCATTGTTGGTTTAGTCTTTCCACTCAAGACATGCTTAATTTAAATCTGGGATTCATTTTTGTTTCTTGGCTATGTTATTTTTTAAGTCGTACCACATCTATAGTCCATTTTTGAATGTTCTCCCTGGTGTGCTTGCTGCAGTTCGTAAGAATAAAATGTTTGGGGTGGTTAATGTGTACAGGGTCCTGAATGTTCAATTAGGGGAGACCTCTAGGTTGGGTTGGCTTGGCGTAGAGGTTGAGATCCATTGGCTCAGTCAGATGATCTCTTGAAGGCTTACAATAGATCATCAGGAGTTGTCAACCAATCATCCTCAAACTGGTTCATAACCAAGAATGCTATTGTTTCTGGTCTCGGAAATCTTGGGATCAGACAGCGAGAAACCGACTCGAACATGGAGGCTGAAGCATCTCGTTCCAAGGCCCGGAGGAAAAGAACCGTTAGAAGGAAGGTGGCAACAAGTTGAGCTCATTTATTTTCCATAGTTGCATTCAATTCCTCAATTTTGCAGCCTTTAGACCAGCAACAACTACTCGATACACCCTGGCTGAAAAGCAACTGAACTGTGGCGTTTGATTATGCTCCACGCAGAGAGATTCTCATCTCTCATTGGGTCATGGGACGGTCAGCAAACAATGATGATGATATGAGGGGGAGATGTGAATTATTACCAATTCTTTATACTAATAATGGTTTCTGACAAATATAACACGATAGATCTGTCAAAACTGCAGATTGAACTTGCTGTCTGTAGGAGACATTTAACTTGAACTTTATCGGTGATGAGTTCACATCTAGCTCCTGTAATGTTACATGCTGGAGACTTGAGTTACCACTTTTTGATGGAAATTTGGTTTTAAAAGATAAGAATGGGCGTTTATTTTGATCTCCATGGTTGCTTTCAAGAACACAAGAGGAACTAATTAATCCATTTCTCAGAAACACTTTCGCATCCAGAATCCTGCACAACCCATGTCTGCTTTGCAGCTTTGGCAACACATGAAATCCTGAGACATCATATGTGCAAATCTAATGGAAAAGAAGACGAAGAAATCGTCCTAGGAAGTGTGTCCAAACCAAAATTACAGGCTAACTACGGCTTTGAGTTCTTTCTGGTTTTACTTTCTCAACTTGCGTCTTTTGCTCAGTGGCAGACTCCTTGTCCTCAAATGGCAGCACAACAACGGGAGCTGCAGGCACGGCTTCCCACTGCTCTTTCAGAAAGCTCATGAATGCTATTACCATTTGCCTTCGGAACTCAAGTTCCCTTGTGAAGAGATCAAATATCACAAATGCAAGAATGTACTTGAACGGAACAAGAAGAAGAATAGTTGAACCAAGCAGCAGCACCAGAGCAATCTCTGTTGTTACCTGAAAAACATTCAAGATTTTAACCTCATCTCAATGTGATTTTCTAATCACAAAACAGAATCATTCACATGATTGAAGCTCCAAGTGGTATAATTGAGGAGAGACGATTTTAAGAACTGCAAACACAGACATAAAAATTAGCGTGCAGATGTCGATACCATTTTTTTCAGAAAAATACCTGAGGGTGTCCTGCAAGAAGGATGGAACGTATCTTAAGCAGCACAACATTAACATTCTGGAGATACTTCTCTACTTCACGCATGGCCTCCTTCAGAGCAAGAATTTTCTGGATTGTATTTGATGGGGGCTGATCATATATTGTAACTTTTCCGAAAAATCTTCCAAGGCGACCTTGCTCCTTGAGCCCCTTCAGTACTAACATGCCGGCCGACAAGATCATCAAAGTCACCGGAAATGTATACGACAGCAAATTTCTGATAAGAACAAAGATTCCACAATTTGTTAGATTTAAAGCCAAAAATCCTGAAAGAACCTCTAAAGTGTTTATACATGGCAGTACTAATACATATGATGGAACCCTCTTTCCGGACAAGTTTCCCAGGAGGCTGTAAAATGCAATCCACTAATCCGTTATTCAATTGTAGTGCACATTAAGTACCAACGAACACAAAATAATGTGTAAAGAAGGCCAAACAATTATAACCCCGAACAGGAAGGCAAAAGATAAAGTCTGGGTTCAATGTCCAAGCAATCAGGGGGCCACAAATAGGATTTGATTAAAAACTTCCATAGTTCAAGTGATCCAATGATCAGTGAAGTTAGATACTAGAAAGGAGATTATCTCAAAGAATCTATAAACTCTGATAGTTTACCACGGGACAAGCTGCAAATTCCTTATCCTCCTGAGAGATACAAAGTATATGTCTCATAAACTTCTAAAAGGCAAGAGAGAGAGATTACCTGAAAATAAGTGTATATACAAGGGCAAGAAAAGATGCCGTTACAAGAGGATCATCCCACCGCCTCAGTCTTTCGAAATTTCTGGCAGTGAGAGTTAATGGAAGTACAAGTTCCTGGAACGGTAAACCAGTGAAATGTATAACGGAATACCAAATATGAGAATTTAAAATATAACTATCACAGCAAATAGAGTTATGACAAAGGAACTGCAATATAGACCGGGGGCAAATGCAGACTCAGATGAAGTCCTAGATTAATTTGAAACCAAAGACATCATCAATGGAGACACTTGAGAAAGTGTTTCAGGGCAATGCAACCAAACAATGGCATGGCTTAGATTGGGAGAAACAAGCTCTACTAAAGGACTCTAAGATTAGAAAATAGTTATTCTAACCTTAAAAAGGTCGATGTTGCTGGGAATTCCTTCAATCATAGCGGCATCAATGGTGGCTTGTGTTTTCTCAGCTACCTTGTATTTGTCTCTGCATGTCATTGCTGCCTTTTCCACCAATGTCATGTCAGCTACAACAAGGTTTTTGCTAAGAACAACTCCCTGCCTCACTGACGTGTTCCGCCAAAAAGCCAATGAAGCATTGGAACCCCATGATGGCGATCTCATCCATTTCCGCAAGTAGACACTTCCATCTATGTCAAAAACGTGATTGCTACTCTCGGGGATCTCACCAGTGGATCTGACATCTGAATCAGTTTCGTCGTCACTATCCGTCAATTTCTTGATTATGGGTCCACCCCAGAAGTTAACAGCAAGAGTTTGAAGAACGACATCCCCATATGGTGCATTTTGCAAGTAGGAAAACTGAACCAATTTAGTAGGCTCCTCTAAGGTCCTCTTCATAAACTGGAGAGCCTGAAGTCTAGCTATAGCATTTACAGCATGAGTAACTGCTCTATTCTTCCCTCTTTGAGCACCATATATATCAAACACTGATTGATCACCATCCTTGGGTCCATATTCGCGTATAAATTTGTATAAAGAAATAACTTCATTGATGAATGCATACCACACATCCCTTCTCATTTCACCTCCCAAGTCAACAAATTCAAGCACCAATGATTCAGACCTGCGGGAACAAACATACAAATTACATTGATTATTGATCCAGGAAAAATGCTAGATGTGGAGCTGCATAACTGAATTTGAAGTTAGCTGAAAAAACAATCTTTTAACTTCAAAAATCAGTGTGTGCCCGTGTGTTAGGACAGGGGATAAGAATAAATGACAGTGTTATCGATGTGTCAAGGTGTATAGAGTAATTTATTCATCGCATTTTGTTGACTGTGTCGCTTTTTATCAATGTTGGTAAATCAAGGAAGGATTAATGAAGAGAAGGGAATCAAATATGTGAAAAGTAAAAAAGATTGTAGAAATGTTGCATGCAATAGTAAATCTCGTGTGCAAAATTAGCAGGAGGCAACTGATCCGTGCAATTGGTTATAGTATTCACATTCTTGATTGTCTAATACAGGGCCACAGAAATTACTGGTTATGTAGTAAGCTTAATTTGATGTGATAGGTTGGAGAAGCTTACTCACTCCGGACCAGAACTGACAGCAATAGCAGAGTCAAAAAGATTTGATCCTAAAGGTCCAACCTTAGTTTTCTCTACTCTTGAGTCATTACGCGTAAGATCCAACCTTACAGTATCCTTCTCTCCCACCAAGCCAACTGCCTGAAAAGGTACTATAATATATTAAAACAAAGAACAAAACAAGTACAGAGAATCTTTCTCTTTACTTCTCCTTAATATGCCTGAAGTAGCAACTGTATTTTGCAACCCATGGGTATTAAACCAGCTCAATAGACGTACCTCAAAGTAAAGTGCCCTGTCAGTCAACGTGAGCTTCCCTGGCCATGCCATGTTCTTTTCCCATTTTATTACAGGCTGCTTTCGGCTAGAACCAAGGCAGAGGACTTTTTCCTTAGAAACCTGGGGAAACTCCTGAGATTGATATGATTTTCGACCTTCATGCACTCTACAAATTGAGAATAAAAACAAAAGTTGAAATGGTTAACAACAGATGTTGCTCAGGATTTAAAAGTGAGTCCATAGTATCCTTTCATATGAAAAACTAGCAGATCCATGCACGGAAGAATAGAAGTTTACAACACTGCAGCAAAACATTCCAGTATGAAACAAACCATGATAGAAAAATATGGAATTTCTTTTATGCCATTCTCATGAATTGTTTATGATCACAGACAGATTCAATTTCCTTATATAAGAAAATGGTATTGAATCAAAATGTCCTGGATCATTGTTTACTTATATGATTCTGCTTTTGACAATATTCCATAGATCAACTGCAAACCTTCATTTCAAAAGAGCACAAAGGAATGCCTTTGATTCTTCCGACGTTTGAGGAAGTTCTTACCTTTTCAGTAAGTAAATGTTGTAGCTATCATTTAGTACTTCACGTATGAGCCAATTCCAAATGTCACAAGATCAATCCAATGGATTTTCTAAAAGTTACTGGAGTTAGCTTGACTGCAACTAAGAGGGTTGAGCATTACAAATATGGTAACAGAGCAGTATCATGACAAGAATACAAAATGCTATAACTTTCCAAGTTGGCAGACCAAGCTGAATTCATTTATAGTCTTGGTCTTCATTTCGCCGGCAGGTAACTATAGAAAATCACTTTATTCCTCCTCTTGACTTGGACTTTTTCTTCCTAGGATTTAGGCTGTTTCTCGTCTGCATGCTGTCGATGGGGGCAGGAAGGAGGAGGGTGGGTTGAGAGTCGGAGATGGCTCAAACTCTTGAATAACTGGTGCAGTACCTGATTCATTTTGATACTTCTGTTCCATTTTAAAATAAGGCACCGTATACCATTGAGATTCCATCAATGAAGGAAGATTCTGCTGGGTGACAAGGTGAATGGACTTCACTCACATACTAAAGCATTATTATGAATAGATAAGATTTATGATAATCATGAAATGAGCAAGACATATTATCAAAATCAAAACAAATAATGCTCACTTGAGAAGTTCATTGATATATGTTGACCATATGCTGAAAGAGATGCCCTTGTCATCACCAGCAAGAGCTCTGAAAAGATTATGTGCAGTTGGGCAATCAGCCACACCAGAAACAGCAGGAGCAATGCGAACAAATGCCTCTTCTCCCACAAGTTTCCCCTTCAAGTTCAACAAAAACATATTCCTGGTTATAGCAATCAAGACTTGTTTTGTCTAATGGGAAAGTAATTGTTAAATTTCACAAAGTATTAAACAGAAAACACATGCAACGCCAATAGCTTTCGCCTCTCTTCATCTTTGAAGTCAAAAGAAGGAAATGTAGCAGAATGAAGTTGAATCATATTAAAACATAATCATGAAATGTTATTAGCAAATAATAATACCAAAATATTATGTATGATAATACTTTGTCATGTAATAAGGATTTCCAAGGAACGCCAGCATCCTGACCGATTAAGGAACCTACTCAAATAGCCGCTAAGGCGATAGATAAATATTATGAATGAATGACAAACACATGAAGGTCAATGTAAACTACCTGGAAAGTATTCCTCTCCAGCAATTTAGCCTGGTTGTCATTCCTTTTTCTGTAAGGATTCTCCCATGCAAGCATAGTTATAAAAATTAGTCTTTGAAACGCAGGTTCCTGATATCAGAGGTCAAAAGACCAAGTATCATTAAATTTGAAAACCCAGAATAGATCCTAGCCAGAAATGACACAGAGAGATTGGACAGGAAAAATGGGGAAGTTTCTAGGTAGAGGTTGCCTACTTACACGAAATGAGATAGGACGAAGTGTCAAAGTGAGAGGTCAAAGGTAATTGGCATACTTTACCAAAAATTCTTCCATGGTGGCATTCACACTCTGAGATTAGCTACCAATTGGCAAGTTTTTGGCAAGAAGATAGATTAAATCTTTAAATAATCTTTTTAACGCATGAATCTTCACTAGGAAATCATCATCGTTCTATTTCTCTATAAAGAAACTATTTTTTCCTACTGAGATCATAATGACGGACGGAATATCCCTTATATTCGAAACCAAAGGCAAGAGCATAACTATTATCAGTCTCATATCAAAGGAAGCGCTAAGTCTTGAAGAGAGTATGCCCAAAAATTATATCCTTTCCAAATAAAGAAGAATAGTTATATTGTACAAAATAATACACCAATAAAATGAAGAAAACTGATTTTAAATGAAGAAAACTAATATGTATAAAGTTATATGCATGCCTCTGTGTCTGCTTGTGTGTGTGTGCGTGCGCCTGCAATTATGGTACTCAATCGATTCAGCATCCAAATCTCCACTATACAAAAATCTGAATGTGATTCTAGGTTTCAGGCAAGTCTACACACCTTGAGGCTAGGATGAACTTCAGCATTATTCCTTGACAAAAACCTGAAGCAGCAATACTCAACCAAATTGCGTGGATCGTTATAAACAGATTCAGGAATGAGCGCTTTGAATATTTTCTGCATTTTCTGCCCAGTTAATCCATTCATCCTGCATATCTTAGACGTGAAAAAAGTTAAAATTAATTCTTTCATCTCAACAGGATAGATTCTATTAAACCACAAGCTTGTCTTTACACAGAGTAGTTCATGAAGTCATGTTACAGAAGGTAAGAAATTCCTACTTTCATAGTTTACAAGTTGACAACTTGGATGACTATTCTCAGAACATGAGATTCAATTAGTATGCAGCTGTTAGGGGTTTATAATAGCAAGAGTCTCCGAGATATCTGTCCACTAGCCTTGAAATATTTTAAATTCCAAAACAGGCAAAAGCAAAGCTTTTCGTCCAAGTTACAAATAAATTTTCTAAAGTTTTTGTATTGACTGAATAATCCAAATGACTAACGCAAATTTACAGCGACCACACTTTCAAGTCTGCCAGAGAATTCACAATGCACAAAGAATCAAGCACACAATAGAAATCAATGCCCAATGTAAGTTTAAAATTCATAAGAACAAAAATGATTAAATTTACCGGCTAAACTGCTCAATGGAAACAATTGCAGCTTCAGAAAGGTCTCCTCCAGGGGTTCTAGAATCAATAGTCTGTTCAGTAATCAATATATCCTCCATATCTCCATTATCATTCTGAAGGTTAGACCTAGACCTTCTATCATGAACAGATTTTACTATTGGAGAAGTTACTTCATTGAAAAAGCTTTGGGTCTTCGACAGCCACTGGTTTACTGATTCTTGCATTGCATCTGTCAGTAAACAACTTTGTACCGTAACATGTGCCAGATACAATATAATGGCCTAACAGAGCAATCTACTAACAATTAAAATAAGCATGATATAAAGAAATTCAGCTTTTCGAGAATCAATGCATGCTAAGATAACATGGAACAAGAACTATATTCTAGATACATGTTTGGCTCTGCTGGAAAGAGGAAATCTGAAATTCAACTTTTCGAGAATCGATGCAGGTACTAAATGGCTCAGGAAAGTAACCTATTAAAAAAAGTAAAGAAATACATATTAGTGCGTAATGCAGACATAATCAAATAGAGGAGCTGAGTCAGGATTTTGTTCCAACGGATAGCATCCATTCAAGCATACTGATTTTCATTCCTTCCCCAACTCATCCTTTATTCTTTAATGGCTTCTTCTTTCTTTTGTTTGCCAATCAACAAGAATCCATCTTCAAGCACATGCTTACTCTCCAAGTCACATGATCAGAAACCATAAAAAAGCTTTCCTGAATTGATCCTTGTTACAAAGTTAGAATAGGACACAGACAAACCTATGATGCACCTAGAGCTAAATGGTTTTCGCCAGCTTGACAGAGGCGTATAGATTGAGTCTTTCTTTACTTATTACTTGATATATGTTCTATCTTTGTCCTCTTGAACTACCATTGTAAATTTCACAACATTTTCTATTTCCCTTCATGGATATCTCATTGTCCGTAGTTCATAGCCGGTCCACATTCTAAGGTATGTTCCACAATCTTGGTAGCTTTTCGACTTACCTCAACAAAATGTCCATCAATATGAAGAAAATACATAGTTCATGCATGCTGCATACCAATCCGACAAACGCATACAATCCACACTTCCGCTGACAGACGATCAAGAAAGAAGAACTCATACTTAAATACGTAAAAGATCAGTTCTTTGTCGAAAAGCCCACATACAGAAATTCAAGATCATCAACAGACACAAACAAAAAGCAAAGTATCAGCGGTAAAACTAGAGTTTACATGAACTTACGTGCATCAATATCGTTGAACTTCCAATTCTTGTCCCCTAGAGTCTGCCCCACCAGCTTGAACCCAAACTTATTATCAGCAGGAGAAGAAGAGGAGGAGGAAGAATTCGGAGAATTCGAAGAAGCATTCTTTTCACAGCTAACAATTTTGAAATAGAGTTTCTGTTTGTGGCATGGAATTGCGGAATATTTAGGGCATGCCCTTATGTTGGATGTTTTAGCTGGAAATTTGGAGAGCATCTTTTCAACCGGACTCCTCTCTTATCAATCAAGATTCAAGATTTGACTTCATGTTCTCAAGATTATAGAGAACAAGAAGAACAATCTGTTTCATCAGTTTTTCAAGATTCAAGATTACAGAGCAAAAAGAAGAAGCTGACGGTTCTCAAGATTCAAGATTGTGTTTCTGGGGTACAAGATTACAGAGAAGTAGAGAACACTCTACTGAAAATGATGAGCATTTCAGTAGCAGAACAGAAGAACTGGGATTCAAGAAAAGGGGATGTTGCTTACGGAAACTAGGGAAGAAGACAAAAGGGCATTGGATTGATGAGTAGGCCAAGAAACATACGACCATTTTGTACGGTTGGAAATTATTCTTACGAAATTCCAAGTGCCTTTTTTCATTGTTGATTTTCTTGTTAATAGTGTCTTAGAACTAGTTAACAATTCATGGGTCATATAATTCTTTGACATAATGTATATTATATGTTACTTTTTATGTTCTTTCTTGTTAGCGGTCATTGGTCTGGTCAAACATGGCTGGCCTGTCAACTATTCATCTCTGAGTAGGTACCGTATTGCAAAATCAGCTTAAGAGAGATGATATTATCATTAACGTTCTAATACTACAGTCATCATTGATCTTCACATATTTATCTCTTTCAATTTTCAGTTGGTCTGTGGCCCAGATAATCAAACAGTAACTTTAATCGCGGGACCAAGTTCATCTCCATGACAATTACAACTCCACCACAACCCACCAACTCCATGGCCTCTTTCCCACGCCAGCTTTGCATAAACGCAGAGCAAATGTCTCAGTGACCTTCCCTTTTATACCCTAGCCTCTAAGATCAAGAATGACACTTTAATTATTTGAGGAAATTCTGTTGACTATTTGCCCAACTTAATACAATCTAATCCTTTATTTACTTTGATAATCAAAAGTCCGAGCTCGTGGTTCGAGCCCGATACCAATTACTATAATAGATTTACTAATTGAGGCTAGTTAGCTCATTTGGATAAGACTATAAATTTATCGTCTTGTCCAGATTTTCTAAAAAAATTCTCAGTTTGCTCTTTATTATCCCCACTTTCCCTCTCCATATTCCATCCCTTTTTTCATTTACTTCATTCATGAGAAGCTGCAGCGAAACCAAAACACGAAGAAAGGTACAGCTCGCCACCTTTCCTTGCTTCTAGAAATTTTTTTCTTTTTCTTCTTTACGGTGTGTATGGATTTGTTAACAATTGTATTGAGCGAAATTTTATATTTTTAACATAGAGTTTCTTCTCATTTTTTTTCTAAAGAAACTTTGGGCAGCAGGTATAAGCTACCATTGAGGCACAAAAAACATAAACTAAGCTTAACCGAACTAAGAAAAAAAGATAATATGTTTTCTACAAATGTTTCCTAAACCTTTTGTTATATTAATATGTTAATCGGCTTCAGTATTTTAAGATATTACCCGTTCATTTGTTTGATATAAATGATGCATTAAAAATATTTAATATTTATATTTAAAAATATACACTGGTAATATTTATCTTTTGTTCTTAGAATTTTCACACTATGTAACATTAGTTTTGGTTTTGTTCTTGCTGTGAAGGGGAAAAAATTGCAGACCCATGATTTCAACAACTAAAAAAGAAAAAAAGAATTGCAAAATCCATTCCATAAAAAGCACCTCCACAAATAGCTCAATGATTCTGTAGCTTATTAGCCATAACTCTGAACTCATAGCACTTAATTGAAAGTAGTAGCTTGAGTTTAAAGTTCGAGCTTAGAGCTGCTAACTACAAATAAGGAGTCCAACCCCTCCATAAAAAATCCGTGAGCCTTATCCCATTCATTCATAAATTCAAGAATGTTCCAACTTGGACAGTTCTATTGATTGGTGGAATAGCTGCGACGTAGATGCTTCTTCAAGGTAAATTAAAGCAGATAAACAATAAACATGAAAAGGGATTTCACAAACTGTCTATGACGAAATTAACATCAATTCTATATAACTCTTAATGGATGATAAATAAGCAAAATATAGCTCATCACACTATCATCATACCATAAAATAAACCCCATCACGACACATTTTGTTTCCCAATTACATGAATTTCTTTCTTGAAAATGTTAATGAATAGGATTGGTGGGGTACGCCAGGCCCTTGCAGTAGTGGAAGGCATGGGCGACGCACGAAGGCCCAGACAGCAAGCTGCCTAATTGGGCTATTCCCCCTATAAAAATAAATTTAATATCATGTGGGCCGATGGCCCACGTATCAGATATTAAACTGATAAGAACAGATACTACACTTGAACGTATCAGATATTAAACTGATAAGAACAGATACTACACTTGATCTTAGCCAAAAGGCCGAGAAAGGTATGGTGCTTACAGTGAACGCCTGCTGTTTTTATTCATGCCCTCTCTGGCGCTTCTCTTC
This sequence comes from Sesamum indicum, assembly GCF_000512975.1. Classification (NCBI taxonomy): domain Eukaryota; kingdom Viridiplantae; phylum Streptophyta; class Magnoliopsida; order Lamiales; family Pedaliaceae; genus Sesamum; species Sesamum indicum. The sequence goes on from NC_026154.1 coordinate 14,497,320, forward strand.
TTATATAGACGATGTGGGACAAGTAAACCACATATCTCAATAGTGAAATGTCTTCAGAAACTATCTTCACATATTTTGTGACCGATTGACACAATTACAATTGGGGTAAAATTACATTTTAATGTTCTGCTTGACCAAAATTTTAAAATAGTTTCAAAATTAAAAAAATTCGACACATTAGTCATCTACTTATAGGATTTACAAATAGTTTCAAAATTGAGAAAGTTCAGTACATTTAGTTATATGTTCAAGCTTCCGTAGAACATAAGACATGGTACTAATGTCTCGAACTTTTTCAATTTTAAAACTATTTTAAATATCCCATAAAGCAAAGAATTAAAAATATGTCCCCTATCATGTGAAATTGAAAATGTATTTTCGCCTTAAAATATACTTATAAATCATTTTGCCTTCTTATTTCCTCCTCTCACCCCTCCCATTCCAAATTTAAATGTTCGTCATTTGGCTTTCTTTTTTTTTTTCCTCCTCTCACCTCTCCCATTCCAAGTTTAAATTCTTATCTACTTGTATAGATTATTTACTTTTTATTTATTCCATCTTTTTTAATACATTATTTTTTCACTTATCATAAAGCTCGATAAATTATGTTAAATAGTAATAAAATACGTATAAATTATTTTAAACTACGTGTATCAAGTATACCAATATCACTAGTTAAAAAATAGTCCCCTCAAGTCTCAAAAAGCAAAAATTCTCCAATTATAGAACTAGAATTTATCACCAACTGAAAATGACTTGACAGAGAGCGAGAGAGAGAGAGAGAGAGAGAGAGAGAGAGAGAGAGAGAGAGAGAGAGACAACAGTGGAGGTAAAGGAAGAGAAGAGAAAGAAATGGTATTTGATATCGTGATCTGGAGTCTGAACATCTTCAATATGGTTTGAAGGACAGCCAGCACATCTCTAAGTTCACCTTATAAACAGCAACCTAGATAGATACAAGGCTAACAAACTCGAATACACAATGCCTAGTTCTTGTATTCTTCAGAAACATTAAACAAACAAAAAGTAGAAATGTTGAAATAAATATTCACAGGAGTCAGGGACTAGTCGATTTCCCTTGTTCCCTGTATTCACAGTTTCCTCCCTTTCATTGGTATCCCACAGCAGTTCTGTACAAAATGTTGCAAGAAAATTCCATGCAACATTGACCACGACTTTTCTGATCTTTCTTGATTGCTATTGTGTGGGGCTGTTTTCAATGTAAGACGTGTTGTCTCTAACTATTTTCTCGACTGGGTTGTCCTCAGCCCAGACAGCTGCATCTAGATATCCAAGTTCAAACAGCTTATCGAGAATATCGTCTGCTGCTGGCTCAAGTGCCCAATTAAAAAGCTGGAAGTAAGCAAAATGAAAAGGTCAAAACATGTTTTTATAACACAGATGGTGGAATCACTGTGACGCTGCAAGATTACCTCTCGGGGAGTAGCCCGGTTTTCTGGGTTGAGATCGGGGCTGATGCCAATTCCCTGCAAGCCCAAACGACCGGCAGGAAAAGCACAAACACGTACCTGCAGCATAAAACAAGGCCCCTAGTGTACTTGGATGACGTCTCAAGTATGGATTAATACAATATCCAAAGACTATGATACTTTTTGGGCAGCATAATATCTTCTTTTCATGTCCATTCGCCTTTTTTATTCTGTATAGAAATGCAAAAACATGCCTTTTTTCTTTTGGGTATGTTTTCAAGGGAAAATATTTTCACTATCTTGCCCCATCAATCGTTACCTTTCCATGTATAAAATAACAATATATACTTTTAACAACGCATTGATGTGACATCACTGACAACCCAAAGTAATTGCAAAAAAGTAATAGCAAGCTTCCAAAAATGCAACTACATCAACCAACCCAAACAATCTTCCGACTTAAAAGTTGGAAACTAACATTGAAAACCGATAACAAAACCAACCCTAGTAAAACCGAAACAACAACATTGAAAATGAAACCAAACACCCTTAAAATTTCATTGGAAAAAGTAGCAAGATTCACTTGACGAGCTACCTTCAACATATGTTGCAATTTGAACAAAGAAGCCAAAGGACATACCGTTTGAGCAGCCGAAGTTGGTGGCATGAACAATGTTAAACCTCCATCAATACATAGACGGTTTCGAAACATTGTTGCTGGCCTTGGAGCAAGATATCTGCATCAACTTGATTTTAGTTCCAACATATTATCCAATCTAACATTGTAGTTTCTGTGTGAAGGGAGATAATTACCCTGGAATGAAAGAGGAAGTGAAAACTGCATCAATCAGATCTTCTTTAGAATCAAATTGGTCAACCAGTAAACCTTTTGGCCTCCAAAGAATCTGCGTCACAGCAACTGACATGAAACCACAAAAATGCTATCAAAATTCTGCCTCTAGAACCCAGTGAATACTACTTTTACAAAAGAGGTGTACATCATAATCAGTTTGGAATATAATATGTAAAGATTATAATAAATCGGAAAAGATCAAACCAAGAATCTATATCTTGCAAAAAAACACATAAAAGTAGCTACTAGAATACATATTTTGAAACACAAAATGATTCCACTTGGACGAATACCCAACACACAAGGGATACACGCCATGCAGCTACTTTACGCACACATATGCGGGTTTATAGATATACATATATATATATATATATATAACAAATTAAATCTGCAGTCTAGAAGCAAAAATGTATAGTCAGGCACCACCCGTTGAACAGAAAACGTCATAAGTTCTCAACAAAAGGAATGCAGAAAAAACTATGATGCATTAGTAAGGACAAGTGGAACACCTTCCTGAAGACAAGCACAAAACTCTCCTACGGATGCTAGTTTAAAATTTCTCCATATTTATGACCTTTGATGCAACTTTGGACATCCAACTACATCAAAGCTGCCGTATAAACAATAGTTTGACTACCAAAGGTGCCAGGGGGAAGATAACAATACCCACCACGAACTCTTCCACTGGATCTGATATGGGCATCATCTGGAAGAAACTTGTGCAAGATATCTCTAAGAACAGCCTGGGAACAATCAAAACCATCCAGATTATGAAATGCTCAAGTTTCCATGTATTTGATAAGTGTAAATTATGATTATTTTGAGTGTGATGGATTTACTCGATGCTTAACTATGGGAAAATGGACGGCACAGATCAGCAGAAAAGAATAAACAACTGCACCGTGCAATTTGTCACTTGTGGAGGATTAAGATAAGTGTAAGGTACTTTAGGTAGATACTTTTTTTTTAAAAAAAAAAATATCCAGAAAGCTGTTACCATTTACAAAACGGACTGCCCGAACAAGATATTATGGTAACGTGTGGTTGACTCAACCAACCCTATTACAGTTTGAGTAGCATGTTCATTATCACACAACATTAAGCTACTTATTATGAGGAACTCAAAGTAGGAGCATAAAAAGGAAGGAGTCGCAGATTAAACAGATAGTCAATACTATCAAATCTCATGATAATTGTCTCCAGGCCCTGCAGAGGTGAGAAATAAAAATTTCACCCAAGAAACTGCAGTACGCCGTTTCTTCCTTTCTGTTTTCCTATTGTGCATAATCCAGGCAGCGCCCTCGAAATTCATGGTAAGGGTTCTTGGCTTTCAGCCTAGACAAGAGACTGATTCTAATTAAATGGGCAACATATAAACTATGCAGCCTTCAACAAGTCAATATGGGAAGAAAATAATATAAACTACAACTCCACAGGCATGTTTCAAGTTTTGGCAGAGCTAAACTGAAATAGTAGCGGACATCCTTGCACAACCATCCAATTATCTAACTTCATGGGGGGCTGCTATAATCCAGAAGACCCTCGTAATAAATATTGGCATCTATACATTAAGAAAATAAATAAGAAGTCCTAACAGTTAAGTATAGCATGCAGCACTAAAAAGCTTTTCCGCTTGTCACTGCCATTTGTGTTTATGGTGAAGCAGCTAGAATCTATTGACTAATTATATTTTACTCAATTTTATTTCCTGAAAAGGTTCTTGGTTCCCATCCAAGACCCTTGGTCCATTTCTCCAAATGAAAGAAAGACAAAAGGCAAACAGAAACATGCAGGTATAACACTAATTTTGTATTCAACCAAAACTCATCTTATTGAGTGATATTTGTCCAGCATACACAAGCCCATTAATCTTTTCATCAAATGCTTTTGTATTGTAAGACGAGTGGTAGATGTAATACCCCAAGGCGGAATGCAGTCCCTCGAGTCCTGCAATCTTCAGCCAATATCTTGGTAGCTTCAAGTGCTTCCTGCATGCTGGCTCCAGAGGCAATCACCGCACAGACAATGGCACCAGCAGAGGAACCAGCAAGAGGTGTTGTTTCCTGCTCCAAGAAAAGGTACCACAGTTGTGAATAGAAATACAGAGCTCGGATAACAAAAACGTTTCCAGAGACAAGAATTGATTTTACTGATTCAAGAAAATAATGATAAAAGAACACAAAAACCAATTACTTGATCACAAGAGATCAATTGCTAAATATTCATTTTGCTCTATTTCTTAACTCAACAAACAAGTTAGACGACATTTTAATGTTCATTAACTTCCCAACATTGGCTACATAAATTAAGGTAGATTACAACGAGAATATCAAGCAATTCAAGCCCAGCACATCTATGGCTCCATAAGCCCATCAGGCACCAAGATTTAACAACTCTTTTTTCCAGCTCAACTTCACCCATTTATGATGCTAAAAGATTTCAGTTGCAACGAAGATGAATGCAATACATACAGCAGCAATTTCAAGTGCCGTCGTCCAAAAAGAAGGCATCAAAGTTTCAAAATCAAGCACCCACAGCGAGTAACCATGACTATCAACCAGCCATGGAAGTATCAAATTCTCAGAAGGGTGGGTACAAAAGATCAGCAGTGCAAGAGGACCTTTAGGATTATTCCATGCAAAAACAGAACAAATTCTGCTTGTAAGAACATTGATCATTTCAAAAATTTAATATTAAATGTTAACTTAGTGAAAACTTTCTCAAGCTAAAGAGAGAGAGGTATAGAATTGTACAAACATAAAACACACACACACACACACACAATGAATCAGCACTCGCGAATGCTTTACCATGGACAGTTACGAACCTCAGTAGAAAATAAACCACTAACATCAGCATTCATCAACAATATAGCAAATTCCACAAACACAAAGTAAGTACGCCATTCAAAAAGAAGAACACACATTAAAAGACAATGAATTGAATTCTAACGGACACACAACCTTGATATAACCCTTCTGAATGAGAAGCTGAGCCACCCCAAGATGGTAAGGAAACAAAAGCCCAGCAGCGGAGAAGCTAAACCCGGGACTAGTGACAGCCTTGCGCCGCCGCTCTGCCTCCACATCTTTCACCCTCTGTTCCCACACCACCTCCGGCTGAACCGGGTCTTCCACCACTGCTACAATCCTCTCCTTCCTCCGACGCCTCCACAACCACTCCCCCCCCTCCTCCTCTTCCGCAAACATCATCTCACTCCCGTCTCCTCCACTCACACTACTCCCTCCCTTGTTCAAAATTCGCGACGCAATCCCGAGGAAGATCTCCCCGGTGGCAACAGCCAAAGACTTTTTCTCCTGTGGTGGGGAAGGGGTGACGCTCTGGTGCTGTGGCGGCGTGGCTTTGGTGGAGAAAGCAAGGCTGCGAAATGGGACAGCAGGGGCGGCGGTGGAAGGGTGGAGGAAGAAAGAAGAGGCGGAGGAAGGCATCATCGGTTTAGCGGAGAAGAGGGTGGTTGTTGAGGGGGGAGGGGAAGGGGCCATCGTCAGAAACATTGAAATAAACGCATTTTTCTTCGTAGCCATCAAAACTTTGAAAGTAACGCTTTTCATCAATTCATTACAGTTCTCGCGGAATTTGGGATCTTTTTTCTTTTCCTTCTGTCCTTTTCCTTCACGTTTCTGTGTTGTTTATGTTGCTTACGTATGTACATGTTTATGGTGAATTTTTTTTTTTTTTTTCTTTCGTTTCTTTATTTATTTATTTTTTACTCTTTTAAAGAAACAATTTCTGAATTCATGGAACCTTGCTACCCAGCTTTTTCCCCCAAAGAGAAAAATTATAGCGGTTAAATTCATATTATAGTCGGAAGTCTTATGCATTGATTGTACATATGATTGTTACGTATTTTTTAAAAAAATAAATACCAACCAATCATCTAAGTACTCAATATTAATATTTTGTAATGATTCACTTTCCATATGGAATACTATTTCGGGTAAGTTACACCAACATCTCTTAAGTTAATTTAATTAAATATATACATTTATCATTACCAATTTGGGTAAATTACAATTAATTTTGCTAAATTTTTTTAAAAATTATAAATAATTCTCATTGTATAAAAAATTATAAAAACCCCATAAAATTAATAATCGTATAACTAATACTATATCGTTACAATACATTGTAAGAGTGGTTGTTTAAAGACGATCATTAATTTTAAGAATGTATTTGGGATTTTTTAAAGAACAAAAAAATATTTGTAATTATAACAAATTTTAGTAGAGCCCACTATAATTTTAGTAGAGCCACTCATTCTGTAGTGAAATTATACACAAAGCACCCTTATAAATACATTACACTAATCTCCTCAACCCCCCAAAAAAAATGTTCGTATAATTTTAGAAATGGCATGAGGTATTTATGTATTAAACTTAACATCAAGGGATTTTGTAATTTATCCTTACTATGTATAATATTATGTGGAAAATAAACTCCTAAGTTTATGCAACAAATATTTCTATGTTACAGAGGTTTGCTTGGAGATATGTTCCCGTAATTACATTAAGATGTTTTTGTATAATATAAATGTAATTACAAACACGCTTTTATAAACACATACTTTTCTTGGATACTAGGGAGGTACCCTATACAATGGATCCACCATTCTCAATATGAACAAGTTCCCTTGATTGCCCCTTGTTATCCTGAAAAGAAATACCAAGAGAAGACACGTTGTGAATCTGTAATGTTTGATTCAAGCGGGACAGTAAGCTTATGTCTCAAAGTGTCATAATAGTCGTCAGGACGACTGCGAACAGACAGCAACGTTAGGTCTCAAGCTTAAGGAGGAATGGACTTGTGCGTAATGGATTCTGATACCATTATAGAGGTTTTCAAATTTAAGGCAAGTTGACAAACTTCGTTCGAGGAAGAATATAATTCAGACAGAAGCAGATGTTACTCTGAGGACTCTGTGTTCCTTACCTCAACTCTTCGTCCAAGAATGTAATTTCAATTTGTCCACGTCCACTTCCACGAGACTTAATAGGTATCTATGGAACAAGACCAAGAAATATCCAAATAAATTGTAAATGCGCTCGGTGAATAATTAAGAAGAGTAAAGCCCTTGGGATTTCATTTAATGTTTGGTAAAAAAGAAGTAATAAGCACAACTAATATGAACTAATTCAGTATTCAAGAAACTAGCACAATATTACTCCACCGTATAGCAGCATTTGATAAGAATGGCTTCTCTCTTAATCTTGGCAGTCATGGCTAACCTCAAGTTAAGTGGATCAAGAAGATGCGGTACAGACGCAAAGGATGCTTTTTTTCACTTTGCTGTTTCTCGTTCTAGTACTAAATATCCTCAAAGGCTTTGCTAAGGCACAAGTGTTTGATAATCTGCCATATTTTTTCTCCCTATCCACATAAGCTGCTTCAGCAACTATGTAGTTTTGAGTCTTTTGACACTATTTTAAGGAGGAATCTTTAGTTGAGAAAGGGGGCCTAAAGAAGAAAATACCATCAACTACCTTGTTCGCTATCTTTGTCTTTCTTGCTTGTAATATGATTTCTAACTTAACCAGTAGGAATCACGTGTTCTGTTTGGATCATGTTCTTTAGTGTTCTGTTTCTATGGTACAAAGAAGGATGAAAGCATCGAAGGAATTCCAACTACCGAATGAAGTTGCATTTCTGCATTCACAATATACTAAACTGGAGGTTCATCATGGCAGTAAATGGTTCAACAGGAAAAGGGTCTGATGAATATAGGTGTGCTAGAGTTCCTTTGTATCTTATTTTACCAAAAAAGATAAGATCCTTCAAGGTCTACATAGTCAAAATACAAAACACACAAGTAGCAAATGATTCAATATCAGATCAAGCAGAATTCACATACCACAGCAGCAATCTTGAAAGTGTCAAATTTAACAGCTACTCTTCTTGCATTCAGTGGAACCAAATTGGCAGTAGCCTACAAAAATGCCAAAGACGTGACGACAGATTCCACTAAAACAAATAGACTGAAAAAAAACTTACATGAAGATAACTAACAATGATCTAAACCTTTATATTACAAGGATGTGATCAGAGAGAATCTTGAAAGCCAAATATTTGATGTTACTTTGGCAGTATAATGACCTGTAGGTTGCTGGTTTCTCCTCAGATTACTTTTTGTCTTATCAATGTCTAGCGACATACATATGATAGAAATTCACCTTTTATCTTAAAGTAATACTTTTTTTTCAAGGTAAGATTGCTTCCTGTAATAGATCAAATATTTGAATCCAGTGATCAATAGCTGAGAAGAAACAGATTCGATAGTTCCTTAAACAATACCACCATAGCTAGAAATACACAAGTATAGCCTGACATGATATACTGGCATAGCAAAGTTTCCTTCATGTTCACTATCCATCCAGAACGAATGTTTGATAGCCTGAAGAGAACCCTTTCTAAGAGTAGCTCAAACCCTTCTATAGCCACTGGAAAAAAATGAGAAAGTACCCAAGCTCAAGCAAAACTACATTATCCCCCTGAGTAAGATGCACGAGAACCAAAGAAGAAAAGCATTTGCATGATACTAAGAACTTGTAGGAAAACAAACTTTCTCATGAAATCTGCAGCTACCTGATTGAAAAATGGCCAAGTTTCCATATTTTGGGCCCTCAATGTGTCCGCGTTAATTGCCTGGAAGATTTTTCCATTTGGTCTCAGAAACTTGGGTCTCTGCAACATTTATAACAGAATATGAGCTTCTTGTTCAGTATTATTATTAGTTTTTTTTTTGGCACAACATGTACCGAACATCTACATCAACTAGAATAACCAAAAGTTGTCAAAATCTGGTTTGGTTGCTCATGAGAGCGGGTTAATTATTTATTTATTAATAATAAATAAATAATTATATAAATATAATTTAAATAAATTATATAATATTAATATCAAACCACGACTCGTTTTTTCTTTTTCTTTTTTTAAATTCTACCATGTCGTAGATTGAAACCACGACTTGACTTTAGTTTTTTTTTTAATTTTCGTTTGATTAAATTTTATACAAATTAATTATATAAAAATAATTTTTAACAACATATTAAAGTCCAAAAATCATAATATTAAAATTATATTAATTTAAAAAATTACAATTAAGTATACAAATATAATAGTGTATATTTTTTTATACAATTGTAAAACATATAATGAACTATACAATTGCAAATGTCAAAAATGTCCACCCGTTCTACAATTGCGTCTGTGGCGTTGATGTCGAGGTCTTCTTATTTCCTCGCCCACATTTTGCATTGGCTCATTCTGCGCCTCATTATCATCACCATTCCACATTATCACGATATGCACTAAACAATGAAAATGAAATTGGTTGATTAATACCAAGACCAAGGTCAAGATGTACTTGTGAAGAATTATCTTGTGTTTGGGTTGGCATAATGGAGCCGATTGAAACCAATCATCTTGAGGCAGTTGAGACATGTAGTAATTTTAAGATGGTTGGGGTACGTAATAATCCTGAAGTGTATATAATGTAGAAGGACCAGCTATATCCACCCTAACATCATGACATTCAACTGAACCAATAGACATTTAGCTAGAACTTCTTCTTTGCTTGTGGGATGTTGTGGAAGTATCATTGAATGGAGAAGCAATTTGTTGTGACTGATGGGTTATGACTTCCTTGATAATATGTAACTAGTGTTCGAATCTATCCACCAATTGACTATACTCTTCAAGATTTAGTGGTCTAGATTGACACAATGCTTCAAGGGCATTCACCTCTTCTGCTTGAAAATTGTAGAAAAATAATGAATCGTGTGTCGTAAAAAAAATATTTAAAATAAAATATGATATTATATAACTACGTACCACAACTTGGAATATAGGTACGTCTACAGGTTGGTGCCCGCTTTCTGCACGTCTATCAGTAGATGACGACACGAAATTTCGTGTTATAACCGCGTTCTGTTTCTCTTCTATTGAAAATGGATGGCCTTTATACAATCGTGTCATATCGTCTTTGTCATCTAGTGATGTATTGTATGTGCTGCAGGTGTCAATCTGTGCTCATATGATTTTTTTTTGAGATCTGATGGAGGCTCATATCCCAAATATCTGTCGCTTTTGAAATATTTTACCTCATTTGGAATTAGCAAAGAACCCGTTCAGGACAATGCATTTCCACTATTACATAAAATACTAAAGGACATGATTATTTCCACAGTTGGGGGTTCAAACCAGCAGCGTAAGTCATAATGACATCTGAGTCCATGTCATACGGCGGCCAGATAAACTGTAATAAATAAAAAGATGTAAATTAATGCGCATTTAATTTACGGTATAAATGTACGTATCCAATTTCACCCGAGGATGGACCAGACGATGTTGACATAAATGTTGTGGATAAAACATTTGCATAAGTTACGTCATCATCTTTTGAACCAGCTATGCCATACCGAACAACAAACATTTTACCGCTCTATACCATTTTTGAACAAATATTCCTGGAGGTACCTGTGAATTCCATTGGTGTACCGATCATGAAGTATATAAAATTTTATGACAAGAATGAAGACAGACTTGATGTGGGAATATTTTTAAAAAATAAAAAAGCTTTAATTGAGGCGGTGAAAGATCACTCGATACGAAATGCACGTCGCGAGTATTTTTGTAACTGAGAGTTTGAAGGTTAAGTGAAAAGTATTCTGTAAGCAACGCAACCAGGTTTATATATATATCAGGTCAGTTTGAAGATGACACGTAAAATTATTTACGGCACGTGGGAGAGCTCAATTCGAAAGCTACCCAAATACATAGGAGCTTTCCAAAAATATAATTTAGGAACTATTGTTTAATGGAAACACAAAGCCTTCGAATCATCAATCGGTGCGTATGTCCTCAAATACTTATTCTGGCAATTTAAACCATGTATCAAAGGGTTCCAACACTATCACAAACTTATCAGTGTAGATGGAACCTATTTATACACAAAGTACAAGCACAAAATATTGATTACTGCTGCCATGGATGAAAATCAACAGGTACTCCCTCTTGCTTTTGCAATTGTTGATGAAGAATCATATTCGTTTTAGAAGTGGTATCTTAGACAATTGAACAGACGTGTTATACGAGGGCGACGTGGGATGTTCCTTGATTCTGATCGTCACCCTGGTATCATTAAAGCAGTACGTGAAAGTTTGAATTTTGTGCCACCTCACGGCATGCACCGGTATTGCTTGAGGCATGTGTATTCTAATTTCAATAGTCGTTTCAAAAATGCCGTGTTGAAAGATCTTTGTTGGAGACTTGGCTCTGAATATCAACCCAGAAAATTCAATCGAATTATGGAAGAGATAAAGAGCCAAAAACTAGCCGCGTTTGAATTCTCAGGCCAGATTAACAATGAAAAATGGACAGCATTTCATGGTGGTGGACAACGATGTGGTATTTTGACGACAAACATATCAGAATGCATTAATGGAGTATTGAAAGGGGCTCGCCGCCTACCGTTGACAGCAGTAGTTAAGATGACACTTCAACAAACTGTCCATTATTTTCGTGAGAGGTTAGCAAAAAGTAGTGTAATGTTGACCAAATACCATCAGTTCTAACAATCCGCCTCAGTTGTTACAAAATGTCAGTTAGCAAAAACCACCAAATACCATCAGTTCTAACAGTCCGCCTCAATTTGTTACAAGATGTCAGAATGGACATGGACTCAATATCCATGTTGTCAAAATTACTAACTGAGAATGTTCTTGCTGCAAGTGGATTCAATTTAGTATCTCTTGCAGTCACGCTCAAAAGGTATGCATTGCATACATGACTAATGTTGCATCAGTGGTGAAGGATTATTACGATTTAATGACTTACATGAATACATATTCCAAGTCATTTGAACCTATGCATTCTGAATATTATTAGAATGTCCCGAAATTTGAGTTGGTCCATGATACTACTATTCCTATCTCTTCACGACCTGGTCAAAACCAAACATCACGTATTCACAACGAGATGGATTGAGCACAAACGCGTGAAAGACAACAAGCCCAACAAAGAGATTCTTCTACACAATCAAATGTGCCGGTGCGGGGTTATTAACAATAATCGTATAGCTCATTGTATTTTTTACAATTGTATAAAAAAATATATACTATTATATTTGTATATTTAATTGTAATTTTTTTAAATTAATACAATTTTAATATTATAATTTTTTTGAACTTTAATATGTTGTTAAAAATTAATTTTATATAATTAATTTATATAAAATTTGATTAAATAAAAATTAGAAAAATATTTAAAGTCAAGTCGTGGTTGCAATACACGACATGGTGGAATTAAAAAAAAAATTATTCAAGAACCACAACTTGTTATATTAATAGTATATAATTTATTTAAATTATATTTATATAATTTATTTATTTTTTTAATAATGAATAAATAATTAACCCCATAAGAGCTGAACCAACCCAACCCAGGATTTCAGAAAAGGAATTACAGGAGTGGTTTCTTCTCCTAATCTGAATTAGGAGAAAAAACCACAATATAGTAAATCAAAATTATATTATCGAATTATCATATTTAATCAATTAAAAAAAAACAAGAAATCAAAATGTTTACACCTCCCATATTTTTCACTTATTCAATATGATCAATGTACATTTTCAATTATTGTAACCCATTAATAGCATTTTTAATAATCAAACATCAAAATTATTCGTTCTTAGCCATTTCCTTATTTCACCAACTAATTTGTTGCTTAAAAGAGTTGATGGTATTAGATTATTATATTTTATTAGATAGAATCTTAACTAAACATATGTACACACACTCAAATATTCTCAATTGTAGCTTACATGAAAGCCCATTTTCTTCAACTATACAAACATGATATAATAGACTTTCTCCTGACCTAATTGATCATGGTATCTATTTAATGTTTTATTTTATTCTATCAAGACAAGTGTTCTTCTAAATTCATGATAATGTCAAAATCTAAATTCAATACAGTAACAATATGATTTACATAATTTCCACTAAAAGATGCTATTATACAAATATTTTAGGCTGATAAATAGATATCGAGAGGAAAAGCAAAAACTAGGAATCAAGTAACCCAATAAATGAATTTAGAAAATTCCATCAACCCATAAAATCTTATCAAGAACAAAGTGTAAGTTAAGGTTTCAAATCAATACATTTCGCAATACAAGATATATGAATTTTGAAGTTCAGGATAATAATATCATAAATTTACATAATTTCACTTGAAAAGCAGTATCCTGAGATATTTTAATCTGATTGAAAATTCAAACTTGGTAACAAATATAAAAAGATATATGGATGGAAAAACCAATTAAGAATTTGGTTAAAGATATACAAAATTGAAAATTAAATTTGTAATCACATGAGTCAGATAACATTTTCGTTCAAAACCTTAAATATACGTCCATTAAGCTTTATTGCATAGAAAAGTAAATTCAGCCTTTTTCCATGTTAAAGAAATCTGTAAGCCCAAGAGAGGCAAGAGATGCTACAAACCTCAGTTTGAAGAATTGATTTGGATGTTGTATACAAAAGCTCCCATTTCCCATTTAGAAGATTTGAATTGAGCGGTTCCTTCACTTTATTAGTTGCCTCAAGTTTGCATGCAATCTGAAACAGAAACAGAAAGATGTAAAAATTCTTGATCCCCAAATTGCAGGAACCACTCCGAAAGTTCAAAATTAAATATTTAATGAATTTTACAACAAATATATGAGTACAGTTGAGAGAATTAAGAATTGGGCTTTTAGATAAAAAAGTTTAAATTGAGAGGATTGATTAGTTTCACAATGCAATAGTTTTAGGTTTCAAGAATTCCAAGAATATCAAAATTAGTTGAACATTTTGTTATAAAATTTGATAACCACATTGAAAAGTATACTGTATTTCAGAGTTCGTACATTCACCCTTCAAATAACCACCAGAAAGCAAAGAATAGAAACAGCCGGCGAAATACCCACCTTATCAACACGCTGCTGATCCTCCGGCGTTGCGGCGGCGCCGCGATCCAGTGGCGCAATAGCCTCAAGAAGCTCCTGCTTCAGCCTCTCAATTTCAGTGCTTTTGACCAAGAAAGACGAAAAGAAAGAAACCCCAGTCCGCCATTGCCCAGATTTGGGCAAATCTAGGTTTTGATTCACACTATTGCTACGCGAGCGAAGACGAACATCGCGATTACGGTTATTTGATGAGAGAGAAAGACAGCGTTTCGGAGATGATACTGTAGCAGAATAGAAATCAGTTGGATTGTGGAGGAGAGTAGGAGGAGATAAGAAACGAAGGGTAGCCATTTTAGCACGAGGGGAAATTTTTGTCCGTTAATAGACCCTCTGATTTGAAATTTTGAAAAGGGAGGAAATTGCACTTTACCCCTAACTATATAAAGTTGTCATTTCGGTCCCTAAACTATGAAAATAATGCACTTTTGCGTCCTTTAATGAAGAAACGAAGGGTAGCCATTTTAGCACGAGGGGAAATCTGAATGCGATTTTTTGACCGTTAATAGCTACACCTGACCCTCTGATTTGAAATTTTGAAAAGGGAGGAAATGGCACTTTACTCCTAAACTATATAAAGTTGTCATTTCGGTCCCTAAACTATGAAAAAATGCACTTTCGCGTCCTTTACTGAAGAAATTGTTAGCATGTGTAGTACACTCAAATTTATGTGCAAAATTAGTTACAATAAATCACAAAAAACTCGTCTAATATTTGATATAATTGTAAATATTTTTTAATTATTTAAAATATTATCAATATTTTTAAAATTTTAACAACCATCCAATAACTAACAAAATTTATTAGTGTTAGATTTTTATCCATTTCTTTTAATCGATTAAAATGTCATTGTGGCCTATGAATTAAAATTTTACTTATTTTTTTTTTGGATTAAGTGGATAATTTTTTATAATTTTTTAATATTTTTCACCTACTCTGTCTGATTTTTTTATAATTTTATATTTTAAAAAAAATATAGCAACGCAAAGTTGACAATTTCAAGCATACATTCAAACATTATATAATTTATTAAATATCAATGGCTAACGGTATAAAAGAATTATTTGTATTATGTCAAATTTTAGGAGAATTCATTAATTTATCTGGTTTTTTTTTTTTAAAAAAAAGATTGGTTTTCTTTAAAAAATATAGCAACTCATTAAATTTTTATTTATATGAATTTTGTTAGTTATGGAAAAAAAGTGTCTTAATTAATGAGTTGTGATGTAACTTAATAAGTCTAAGTGTTTGGAATAGTTTATTCTTTTATGGTGAAAATAATTTGTAGAAAAAATTATAAATTGAAGAATAGCAAAATTGGGGGTAATTCGAAAATAAAAAAGGAGAAGAGAGCAAGCTGTTTACAGGCTGGAAGCAGCAGAAGTTTCCGTTGCCGGGAATCGAACCCGGGTCTCCTGGGTGAAAGCCAGACATCCTCACCGCTGGACGACAACGGATTTATGTTTCATCAAACTTCAATAGTAATTTCAACCATCAATCATTCTTTACGAGTTTGAAAAGGGAAAATAAAAAAAAAATGACAAATTTAAAAGTGTATACCTAGTTATAGGAATGGCAATGGGTCCGACCCTTTTTTTTTTTTGGAATCCATACGTATATCCATCCACATATATTTTTAATGAGTTTATAGATTTATAAAATTATTGGCTCGTATTTATAAAATTATTGTAACATTATTCTTAAAAAGCATATTTTGTATAAACACATTAAATCAAATCCTACCAAATCAAGTCCGTCGGGTCCTGTGGTCCAGAGCAGGGCGAGTCTATGTTGGAAAAGTTCAATATTCATCATAGTACGTTTTGAAAATTAATCGATAATAATAATTTTGCAAACTAATTTCGCAAAACAAATACGTTGGAGTAAATAGAAAATCAATTAGAATGTTGTATAATAGTAATTGAAATCAAAAATTTACAGGAGAGCTATATTGTAAAAACTTCCAGTCCATATTAGATAACCACTCGAATCACATAATTTTTTTCTGTTTGCCTTGAGTAAATTATACATTACATATTCAAATATATCGGGTACCACATAACTTCTTTCAGAGTAAGATGGTTCTGTTCTTTCAGCACTGTATAAAACCGAAGAACACCTCAAATAATACTCAATCACCTTTGAGAAAATTGAAGAACAAAACTCGAAATTTTGAAGAGAAACCAAGTAGAAAGTATAGGGAAGATTTTCAAATATTCGCTGTAGTGTTTGTGTTGTATTTTCAAGTAATCTGGAACTCAATATAAATAATTTATTTGTCCAATAAACTTTCAATGTGGGACCAAAATGAGTGTGATCAGGGCCCAAAATTCTCCATTCATATTCCTGTATTGGCATTCATATTTTAAACTAATTGTTACTACAAATTAGCAACATTAACATGTTAATTACAACAGTCCGAGCTAAAAAATTTATTAGTAGGTCCGATTTTGAATTTTAGTTGACCCACTTCAGACCCAACCTGTTGTTGTCCCTAATTTGCCAGACATGAGAAGCATATTAATAATATTAAATATCTTTTATTTTAATAATTTTAAATTTTTAGATGGAACGATCAAAAAATAAATAATGGTCAAATAATTAGTACTTCTACAAGAATTTGAGCGACGTTTAAATAAGAAAGTACTTTTACATAAAATAGACGCAGATAAATAGACCAAACTCGAGAAGTTCAGCGTAACGTCAGTTAAGAAACTCAGAAAATAGTACATAACTTCAGTCGAAGTATTCAATTGTCCGTACCCTATAGATAGATGAAATAGATTTGTGTATCGATTTTTAAGTTATCTAATGACTTGTATAAGATGTTTTATATCCTTTTTTTTTTTTTTCTGTTTTTGTTTATAATTTTATTTCATGGACTGGATTAATGTAAAGTTATAAAATAAAATTTTATAGTTCCAAGTAAAAGGAAAAGGCAAATTACTTGTTGACATTTAAATAAAATAAAAATTGTAAGAGGGAAAACAAATAATAAGTAAATAAACAAAAGAAAAAGAAAAAGAGAGAAGAGAGAGATAATAAAAAAGCAGCAGAGCAGTGAAAAATTTCCATTGCCGGGAATCGAACCCGGGTCTCCTGGGTGAAAGCCAGACATCCTAACCGCTGGACGACAATGGATTGTTAATCCTACCTGGTAGGAATAAAATACTTAAAAGAATAAATAAATTAAAACGAATATTCCTTTTAACGAGTTGAATAAAGGGAAAATGAAATTTTTAATTTTAACTATTTTCAACTTATTTCGTAGCCAGATATTAAAAAGCAAATCGATGCAAACAAGGAAAAAATGATAGAAAACAATGAGTAAAATAAGAAGATATATTTTTTTTCAGGAATGACAATAAATTTGAATTAAATTCGAACCCATAAGTTCTGACACGTATTCTGGAATTATAATCGAGTTGTAGGTCTCGATCTCTGTATTTTGGCCTGAACAAGATTCAAAATTGGTCCTTTTACTAATTTATATATGTTTATTTATTTATATACAAAATATATTTATACATATGTAAAAAAATATATGTGCATATTTTTTTCTTTTATTTATTAAATTAATTGAATATAAGAATTTTTTTACAAAAATAAATTATATTGATACAACTTAAGGTTAGGTCCAAATATACAAATATCTCATACTTTTTTACAAAATTACGAATACATTTCTTGTTGTTGTAGGTATAGTTGCAATTATACTCCATATTCAAAGCCAAAAACTTGCATAAACACTCTTTAGAGTGTGTAGTTGTAATTTGTAACAAACAATCATATTTGTGTATTTGAACGTAACATCAGGGAACGTTAATGTATTACCCTTTTATAAATTATACACACGCATCGAACACGCATTGGTTGCTTGTATCGATTACTTTTGTTGTTGTGTCAATCGATTTTCTAATAATAATAAGGATAAATTACAATTATCACATCTGAGGTTTGGTATAATTACGAATACCCTCTCATCGTTTGAAAAATTATAAATACCCCTCAAATAAAAAGTAATTATGCAGTCCTTAAGCGGTAAGGTAAAAGTTATCACTTTACCCTTATTTTTATTTTTTAAAAAAGTATTAAAAAATATATAAAAAAAAATTGAGAGCAGGTAAAGTAAACAATCCATTGAGAATTATTAGTTCATAAAAATATTTTATAAAATTATAATTTAAAAAGGTATTTTTGAGCAATTTATCGCAAAAAATGAATAAAAGTTTAATGGAATTGGCTGGTTGTTAGATGAACAATAAACTCAAAGAAAATTTGTAAATTTTTTAAATAATAAAATAATATTTTTAATTATATCAAATATCATGAAAAGAAACTGGAATTTACCCTAATAATAATTGCAAATATTTTGGATTGAAGGACAAAAATCACACTCCTCAAGTTGGGGCCTGGTCCAGTTAATTCTTGGCCTCGTTTGGTCTGTGTGATAAAATTATATATGATGAGATTAGGTGTGATAGAAAACGAGATGATAATCAATCTCAATAATTCATTATATAATGTTTGGTTTGACATATTGTATGTACGGTATCTCATTTAATAAAATTACAAGAAATGTAATATTTAGTAATAGCTAATTGTCACAGTTAATAACAAATAGTTATTGACTTCGGTCATGTAACGATTTTTGGCCGTAGTTTTTCCGAGGGTGGTTAAATATTTGCCATGGCTAAAAGTCATGACAAATGTTATTACCATGGCTCTTAGTTGTAACAAATAAGTTCTTTTATGGTAGAAAAATTAGTTTTTTGTATCGATTTTTTTTAATCATGGTTAATACTAATTATTTACTATGGTTATTAGCCATAGCCATAAATATTATAGCTAATAAGCATTCAACAACAAAATTAATAAATGATAAGAACATATTATGACTTACCCAAACAGTCTTTATACATTTCTCCTCGAGAATGAAAGAAATGTGCAGAGCCTCATCACAGGGGAACACCCCCTCTATAAGTATTGGTTTACTCCTCCATACAAAGTAGACCTCTCAAACACTCTCTAACGTCTTCCACACATTTTTAACACCTTTCTCACTTTTTGGACGTCCCTCACACATCTCTTACTCTCTAAATCACCTTTGTCCCTTTTTAAACATTCTCTAACCACTCTACAAGCACGTTATCATGCGTTCTTATACTTTTCACCAATTTTATTCATCATATCTCGATTTCAATTATATTTATTTACTTTTTTGGCTTTATTCAATCTCAAATCTAATACTAACTTGGACGTCGAAATGCTAACGCCTTTTCTGCAGGCCACTCCTTCAAGATTTGCATTCGCTTCGACCCAACCTTAAACGATTATCCGACCTATTGAACCCGTGCGTTTTTTAAACGCATCACATGCAAATGCAATTTATATAAAATTACCCATAATAAATAAAAATACAAAAAATATTAAATTGAGTTCGAGATAGGTCAGAGTCCACCATAATCATCTCTAAACTGCTCTTTTTAATACACTGATAGCTGTCAAAAGTGAATATTACAAAAACAATTTATTGCAGATTCTCATAATTTATTCACACTCGACACACGTAATTAGATTTCACAAAATTACATAACCTCAACATGAATTTTGTACATATCTTTTATATAGAAATTGACTGTTTTCCATTTTACAATGTAATAATCTACTAAACTTCTTCTCTTCATAGTTTTTTATTTTAATATATTTTCGTATTTATTTGTATAATCTTCATATATTGAAATCAATCTTTATATATATATATATATATATATATGTCTATATATGAAAAACAATCATGTTTACAAATAAGTATAGAAACACAAATCTATGCTATATACATATACTAATTAATATTTGATGTTCACTTATAGAATATAATTTTATTTTTTAATGAAATATTGATACAATAGATAGAAAGCGTAGAAAATTGCAATTTCGGCCCAAAATGTAGGATGGTTTGCAATATTAGTTTCATACTTTTTGAAATAATTAATATTAATCCCACACTTTTAGGAAAAACATTGCAAAGTTAGTCCTATCGTTGCAAAGCTAGTCCCACACTTTAGGAAAATATTATAATTTGTTTTTATGATGGGGTTAACTTTGCAATGTTTTCTTAAAATGTAGGACTAATATTGACTATTTCAAAAAATATGAGACTAATATTATAAATTATGCTATACTTTAGGACTGAAATTGCAATTTTTGGATAGAAAGGGTTACATGTGCAAGACTACAACATTGCAGATGAGCGGTGGTTGGAAACTTTGTTCTTACATGTTGCATTAACTTCAAAAAATTCACCAAACTTCTTGTTTTTATTTTAAGTATTATGTTTCCTTCACCAAACGATTTATTTTAGATAGCCGTCGTGGCACGTCTTCTCTGTACATATAATAAATAATTTTTTATTTTTTAAAATATATTATAAATAAGAATAGAATATATGAACCGACACATCACATTTGAAAAAAAAAAAGAAAAAAAGAAAAATTAACTTAAGGGTATTACAGATACAACAAAAAAAAATACTATAGTGGTGTCACAAATTGCCGTTTGTGAGTGAAAAATGTCTTTTCTTTTTATATTAGCATGGATATAGATAATAAAAATATGTACTATTGTGCTTTCTTCCTGATTTTCATACGGTCCATACTGTCTCGTTTCTCTCTTTTTCTTCTCATTTACGTTTCGTTTCTTTGTCTGTATCTGTCTAATTGCGATTCTATTTTTTTTTCAATTAATACAGTATTTTTAAGAGCAATTAATAGTGTGAAAAAGAATGGGAAAAAAAAACTTTGCAAAAAATGAATCTTATTTTTCAGAAAAAGAAAAGAAATAAAAGTTTGTTGCTGTCAAATTTATTCAGACAATTACATTTAATAATGGATGTCTTTGTTATTAGGTGAGCAAGATTTTTAAATTATTACAAAAGGCCTAATTATGTTATTTTCAATTTTTTAATTTCATGATATGTATAATTATATTTCAAATAACAATAATCTAACTTAATTTTTATGTAATATTTCTTTTTTATCTTCATTCAAAGTTGTTTACTCGTTAATTTATAATACAAAGTAACATAAATAAAAACTAAACAATGTTCTAATGAATCGAACCTAAAGAATGTACGAAATTCATATTAGAATTACAAGCATCGAAAATCAATATAAAAAATCTATGGCGATGATTTTTCATTGCATAAAAGGAATGCTAGGTCATACAACTCATCCCGATACAACAAAGTAAAAATGTGCTTTAATGCCTCCTACTTTGTAATTTTTGTCGCTTGCACGGCTCCAGCTTTTTAAAAACGACATTAATTCGCACCATCGAGTCAGTCGCATTGAGTATGAACTTCCGTTTTCCTCTTATTGAGGCGTTTGCTCTCTCTCGTCTGTGTGTGTCTGCATACGGCTGCAGAAACATCTGTATTTCGATCTTGCATCTTTCGCCTTTTAATTCTCAGTTCTTCATTTATCTTGCATCTTGTTGAACAGAAAGGTTTGAGTTTGCGTTTCTGAATCGAGTTTGAGTTAAAACTTTTTTTTTTTTTCCAGAGTCGCTCGGATTGATCAGAAATCATGAGAAGACAATGGCCCTGCTCGAAATGTGGATATGCATGTAAGTAAATCTCCCTTCAATTTTTTTTCGTATTAAAGGTTTTTCGCGACGAGTGTGATTAATCATATGTAAATCTTCCAAATATATTCTCCTATTTTAGCAAGTAAAAGGTCCTAGATCTATTTCCAAATAATCACTAATTAATTAAAATTATTTACCTTATTCTACAACAAAAATGGAGATAGAAATACTAAATTTATCGAATAATTATTGTTTCATTTAATACAAAACTTTATGAATTTTCTTTTTCTCTATGTTACTTTGCTTAAAAAAAACTTCAATTAAATAATTTACGTAACGCTCTGATTTTATTTTATATTTTTATTATTTTTGTACCGTTTGAGTGCAAACATGTTAATTGTAGAACATGTCGGAAAAAAAAAAGTTACGGGAATCATTTTCATACGATGTTATCACAATTTTTTTTGGTGTATATATATGTGATAATATTCCTCTAA
The DNA here is from genome assembly GCF_000512975.1 of Sesamum indicum. Taxonomy (NCBI): domain Eukaryota; kingdom Viridiplantae; phylum Streptophyta; class Magnoliopsida; order Lamiales; family Pedaliaceae; genus Sesamum; species Sesamum indicum. The sequence goes on from NC_026154.1 coordinate 14,519,713, forward strand.
AATGATATGCGTTAATTGGAATTATCATACATTTAATTTAATTATTAATTCCCACAATTGTCCTAAATAATTCATACTAAAACTACATTAATTCGCTTGAGATATTATTTTTGGTTATTTTCCTAATTAATTACAAAAATAAATAGGTTCGTCGACATGGAGAAGTCTGCATACATCAAAACCAGTGATCTGCAACACATGCAGATCAAAGGCGAATAAGAACAAGGTCGCGGTCAGTCCTCCTCCCGACCAGGCAGCAAACGATAGCCATGTATCAGGGAATTCAGTCTTTGATCAGATAAGTTCCTCCTCCGCCTCAATTATACAAGAAAATACAACATTTACCGTCAGCCAAATCGGCATGATCTTCGGAAATCTACCCTTTGAGCCAAACCTAGCTTTTCCGGCAATGCTTCAAGACCATTCACAAGATCAACCCATGTTGAAATCCAAGGCTGCTATGGAATTTCAAGATCATTTTTACTGTCGAACGAGCTTGAAAACGTCGGCTTCTGTCATGGAGGATGGCAGCATTCAGATAAAGCAGGAATATGGTAAATTTATGTATTTATTTTTTGTTATTTAATTTTTTTTTTGTTAGTATCAGATAATTTCGGTACGTAACATTGGAATTTATGTTTTTGTTTAGTTTACGTAATGGAATTAACTGCAACATATGAAAACAAATTAGTGATAAAAAATTGTGCATAAAATTATTACTAAAAGCAATTAGTTGCACGTCTATAGTGATGACTTAATAATAATTATTATTTATGGTGTGTATATTTATAATTAAGGAATAATTACTTACTGTCTAGTTTGGTGTAATTACACATAAATATTACGTGGTTTGAAATATTACATCTAGTATCATTGATGTTTGCTTGTGTCTAACAAATAGGTTCATCCGTTAATCAAAATTCATCGAACTTATTGATATTAACAACAAAAAGAAAAAAAAAACTGAATGAAATCAATATTTATCCTTAATTGACTTATTAGTGACTTATAGCAAGTCAAACAGATCTTTCATGAATGAACTACTTTTATAAGGGTGAAGATATACTTCCTTACATGCATTTACATGTGAAGATGTATAAAGGTGGTTTGATCATAAAATGATTTATTTGACCTACAATAAGATAGTAATAAGTTAATCGAGGGTAAATATTTGTTAGAAAACCACGAGAAATCTATGTGTAATTACACCAAAACTTCAAGATAGAACAGTATAATTATCCCTATTTAAAAAAATTAAAATCTTCTATGCATTAATTAATTGGCATGGAATAGTACATGAAACCTAGTTATTATTTCATATTATTATGAAACTTGCAGATTGCCAACAGACACTGCTGGAAGTAGGAAACGTATGCATTTGGGACCCCAACAAAGTTCAAAGGAAAAAGAGATCAAGGCTTCCCCAATACACTCTATCACCCCTAGCAAGATTCATCAATCAGCTCCAATACCATTCGCCACAGTATAATCCGACCGTCAACTTCAACTTCAACTTCAACGACGCATCTGCATCAAGTCAAGTTGCGCATGATCATGATCATGATCATGGTCATCCCAAGTACGATGACGTCTTGATCTATGAAAAATGCAAGTATGTAGCCGACAACGAGATTGGCCTTGGAGCTGTGATGCTATCGCCTCCAGTCTCTTCTTTAGAGGAGCCAGAGTCGTCTGACTCCACAACATATGTGTCGGAAGAGGAGTCGTCTTCTACATACGATACGAGTGATGATACTAGCGACTCCAATTGCCTCATTGATGTTCCCATAAGAAGCAGTGCATCCGAGTAAGCGCTATGTATGCAAATCTGACGATGATGAGGATGAGGTAATGCAGTTGGACTGTGTGTTGTGTGTGTCTTTGGTTTATGTTTGATAAGAACATATGGATAGTAAGTATATGTGTAATAATGTCGGACCTACTTTATTTGGTTTTGATGTTTGCTTGGATAATTTATGTTTTGGTTCGAGTATGTATGGATGTTGTCTTTTAAGGTAGTGTAAGAATTGCATGTCGAAGTGTGCTTCGACTTTTATTTTATGCTTAAGTTTGTTTAGTTTCTAAATATTATTGTTTTACGTAAAAGTTTCAAGAACTGTACTATGAGAAAATATGACGTTTGTTACAACTATTTGTTATAGTAAAAAGTGTAAAAACATGATATATAGTAATTAATTATAGTTGTACAATTACTATTGACCGTCGTTTTAGTAAGTAAGACAAAAAATGATAGCAAGCAAGGAAATAGTCTATTTAGATCATAGGTTTTTGAGATGATTACATGGCTCTTCTCAGACGTTTGGTGTATTACACGTAAACCTCCCGTGGTTTGAAAAAATATTGTAATTTTAAAGAAAATTACATGAAATCTATAGATTAGGTTGAGAAAAAAAAAAAGAAGAGAAGAAATATTTATCCCGCATAAAAGAATGATAGGAATTGATACGAATATAATAAGAAGTTGTGGGGAGTAAGTGTTATACGCTCACATTTCTCTACCCCACATAGGAAGTTTAGTATTATAATAAACTCTTTATATTAAATTTAAATTCAAATTTGAGTTTGAAGTATTATAGAGACTACAGTGAATATGGGGGTGCCCCACACATGCCTTGCCTCTTCCTGGCCCGGCTCCAGCTTCTAGCAACGGGGCATTTGGGTGAATATCTTAGGATATATTTTTTTACAGTAAATATATTTGGATTTATTTTTAACAGTTGGAATATAAATTATGTATTTTATTACTAAAGTTTCAGTTTCAGAATTCTAAAAACCACCTGGTCCTGAGCTGGGCCTAGGTTGGGTCTGCTAGGCCATTTTTTTTTAATAATAATAATGTATGGCATATAAGTTTTATTCTCATAAACTAACTATTCTAATAGCTTTTTTTATATTTTTGGAATTCTAAAAAGTATTATCATTATTGTTCTATTTCCAAATTTTTAGTACTTTAATTCATTAATATTTTTTATTTTTTTTTGTCAAAGTTTATTATAAATCCTTTTTGAATTTATTATCATCCAAGTTCATTATATAATCTTAACTATTATTTTTTCTAGTTATGATTTTTTTTATGTGATTTAATTCATTATTTATTTTATTTTATAATACTATCATAAATTTAAGTAATTGTTAAAAGAAAACTCCTATTTCATAAAAAAAAAAAGGCATATTCAGCCTGATTTGGTTCTGATTTGGGTCTCAATCGGGCCAACGGGCTGGACCTGAATTTATAAATGGATCTAATTGGAACCCATTTAAAGTCTCAGGATCACCCCAAAATTGATCATGAATAGTACTAGGCTGGTCCTGAGTTTGGCTTTTTCAAACTAATCTGTGCCAGTTTTAAATCAGCCCAACCCACTATACACTTCGAGACTAAACCAACAAATACATAGGTCAGCATGGTAAAATAGGTGGGCTAAATCCAGTAAAATAGGTTCGCCATCATTGTCATGCAATTCATATGTATATTAGTTGTTATAGCACACTGTCCTGATGTGTGTTTAATAAATAATTTTTTTTATTTTAAAATATATTATAAAAATAAAATATATAGATGAAAGAATTACATTTAAAAAAATAAAAAAAACTATAATGTGACATTGTTGACAGGCCTCCGTTTGTTTGTGAATATAGAGGGTATTTTTTCATATTAATATAAATTAATGGTATTTACTACTTATAGAGCTAAATCTTTTTATTGGTAACACAATTATTTTTTATTTATAAATCAATAATAAATTAATCAGGTTTAAAATATTTTTTTTATTAATATTAGTAAATTTGATAAATTTATTTAATGAATGAATTTATTTATTAGATGAAAATAAATTTTAGAAATATTAGATGTAATTTTTAAATTGTTGAAGATCTATATACAATTACATTAAACTCCTATGCTTAATACATAATTAATTGATTTGCTTAACGAAAAATTTCAACAAGAAGTAAAACTAATACTTCAAGCGCTTGAGATGCGCGTGGCATGAACGCCCACAGCCACTGAATTTGCCTCTTTGCTTGAAGATTCAGTTTGGTCGCTGTGCATCACTCTCACACCTTCCCACCAAATTCTCCTCTCCGATTTCTGTCCTCTCTTTCTCTCTCTACAAGCTCGGGTAAACTTCTCCTCCGAATCGCGCCCCCATGGGTTTCGCAAGCAGCTCTTCAAGTCAATGCTGCACCGTTCTCAAATCTTGCGCATTCTTGATACTAGTATCAGCCTTTCTATCAACTGAAGCTTCAATTCATGTCTACGACCGAGATCCACTCCGAGAAGTCGGCAATGCTTATCTCCTCTCCGGCGGCAGCGAAGGCATCGCCGCCAACGGCCACCAGGGTCGCTCGTATATTCGGTAGTATTTATGTCCCAACTGTCTTTTTTTTTTTGGTATGTGAAATGAGGGGTAGTGAGTATTTAGTCAGATCTACTCTTGCATTTGTGTGCATTGGAATTTCTTGAGGTTGTTTATGTTACTGGAGAAAGAAATTTATTGGATGTTGCTTTATGTCTGTTTTTTTTTTTTTTTTTTTTTTGTGTTTTGTTGCTTTATGTCTGTTTTTTTTTTTTTTTTTTTGTAGTGTTAAGACTGGATGCAGTAGCTTAGTGTGTAAAAGATGCTTAGTTCAAGAGTTGAACTAAATAGATGACTGGTATTGACTAGCTCAGTTGGACTGGGTTTTTGACAAACAAGGTGTAAAATTGGGATCTTGAGTGGGTTTTTGAATTTGATTCTTGATTGTGATTGAGAAGAGGTCACAAGCTTCAAGAAGAAAGTAAAATATCTTTAGAATTGGTGCCAGGAATGTTATTAACTGGATCAGGTTTTGGCAGTAGCGGATCAATCACATTGCTTTTGCTATTGCACTTGTCATATGATTGATTTCTCTTATATATTAAAAGCTCTCTCCAGTTAGCCATTAGGTTATATGAGTATTGATTTATGCCTCTGCGTCTTTGTGTAATCTCAAGTATGATTTTGGTCTTCAACGATTATCATGCCTTATATTTTTACCCTTTTTGGATATTTGTGCATTATTAACTCAGATTTGAGAACATAACTTTCTGGAGGAGTAAAGAAGCTGCTGACCATCAGCCCACTCTGGCATACAATGGTGGGTTGGTTCAAGTTATTATTTTTGAGGCAGATGATCGCGATAATATTGGTGGATCTGCTTATGGTGGGCAGAGGTCTATTTGTTGCACCTCTGATCTGGCCAAACTGGAAGGATGCAAACAAGGAGAAGTGATAAGAACACCATCAGCAAATGATAAGAACTGGCCTGTTGTTTTGAATGTTTATTTTAGAGGAAACATGTTATCCACCCATATGAAAAAGAATAAGGAAATCAACATCAAAAGGACTGGGATGTACAATTTGTTCTTTATAACATGTGATCCGAAACTCAAGGGAATGAGGGTGACTGGACGAACAGTATGGAAAAACCCTGATGGCTATTTACCTGGTAGAATGTCCCCTCTAATGAAGTTTTATGCATTTATGTCTGTCGGATATGCCATCCTCTGTGCTGTCTGGGTTTTCCAGTATGTTAGGTATTGGAATGATGTTTTACAACTACAACACTGCATCACGTCTGTTATTGCTCTGGGTTTGTTAGAGATGACTTTCTGGTACTTCGACTATGCATACTTCAACAGCACTGGAACGAGGCCTGTTGGAATCACAACCTGGGTTGTGACTATTGGAGCCATAAGAAGAACTGTTTCACGCATTCTCATTCTTTCAGTTGCTATGGGCTATGGTGTCGTCCGTCCAACCCTTGGCGGTCTAACATCAAAGGTGCTTCTCGTTGGAATCACTTATTTCTTGGCATCAGAAATGCTGAACATTGCAGAATATGTGGGGAGCATAAATGACATAGCAGGGCGAGCAAGAGTTTTTTTCGTTCTTCCAGTTGCATTCTTGGATGCCTTTTTGATTCTATGGATTTTCACTTCCCTTTCAAAAACACTAGAGCAACTACAGGTAATGTATATACCGTACTATCATACTATTTGCTCCTGTGATGAGTTGTATGCCTCAATACTTGAGTTAACCACCTGCTTGTTAACATGCAAATGCACTGACAATGACTCTGTTTTTCCTTTGCAGGCTAAGAGGAGTTCTATTAAATTGGACATATATAGAAAATTCTCAAACGCACTAGCAGTTACTGTTATTGCTTCAGTTGTGTGGATAGGATATGAGGTATATGCTCATTTTACAATTTTTCTTTGTGGTACCAACACCCCCCTGTCCCCTCAAATTTCTATTCCCAAGAGATGTGCCTAAGTTCATAACATACTTTTTCCATAGAGAAATAATGATTATATGAAGGAATATATTTTTTTTCTTTTAAATTTGAGCACTCCGACTCAAATATGTTTATGTTCTTTGTTTATTAAATGAAAAGATTAGATCAAAAGGATCAAGTCAATTATGGCCAAGGTTTGCTAAGCATCCAAGCATAAAAAAGAGTAAAATATAGTCAAAATGTTCTCAAAATGCCAAATAAATGAGTTTGGTGAAATTGCAAGATCAAACTCTAAGTCAAAATACAGTTTGAAATTATCAAGCGAACATTGTAAGAATTTCTCTGCCTTACAGTATGCATCTTATTTTTTGTACGTCACTTTAATACTCACCAGATCAGTATGACCAGAAGAAATATCTATAATTGTCATTATTGAGCCACATTATACTAGTATCAGAGCATCTTGTCATGCATGAGCAATTTGATTCCTGCAGGTTTATTTCAAAGCAACAGATCCCTTCAATGAAAGGTGGCAGAGTGCTTGGATTATCACAGCTTTCTGGGATATTCTTGTGTTTGCTTTGCTGTGTGTTATCTGCTACCTCTGGGCTCCATCCCAAAGCTCCCAAAGGTATGCCTAGAATTTTACCCGAGATAGCACCATTCTATTTATATGAATGACTATTCCATAAAAGAAAGCTTGTTTCAGGAGTAAAGTGTGATCCAGTTTTTAACTATTCTGTATTGAAGATGTTGAACTCTTTCTCTAGAAACTCGTCAACCGTTTACTTGGCGATTATTGGAGGCATCTTGCTCCCAGTTAACCGAGGAGAACTTTAACTCTCTTTGGCTTATGTATCTTCATAATTCTTATCCTCTTATCGTAACTCCTGCCAGGTACGCATACATGGACAGTAAGGGAGAAGACGGAGATGATGAAGAAACAGAATCCTTATGTAGAGAAACTCCTAAAGGTAACATCAGCTTAGTGAAGCAAGATAGGAAGGACGTCGACACTTCTGATCAAGAAGAAGCGGAGGAAGGTAAGAGGGAATAATTGCAATGTCATCAATGATTTGTCTAATGCAAGAGGTGGAATGGAGGCTAATGACTGTATGAAGCACTTACAAGACGGAAAAAACAGATGGCGGAATTTTACTGATGCACAGTAAACATATTCATTTTTGTTGTAGATGTATAGGTGAAAAGCGAAGCATACAACATTGATTCTTTGCAAAATTGTGGCTTGTGAGGAGCTGTATCAATGTGAATTTGTAACAATATTAAATCATGGTGCCCTTCAACTGGGATTCTGATATGCCGAGAAGAATGCTAGTCAGCTCAGCTTCTATTGGACTTCAATTTTCAATCTTCGAGTACAAAAATATCTACGCACCATCAAAATTAACATTGTTTCAGATTTTTATACTTGATGCATATAAAACAAATTTAAATGACATACACCCAACTGCTGGTATAATGAAAAAGATTATCAAATCAGCAGTATTTTGGATTTGAATAACATATATGTGGGTAATTTTTTTGGGTAAATTGCATTACACATCATCCTTATGTTTGGTTTCGGTTTTGGGCCATCTCAGAGATGGCCCAAAATTGAAGCAATGTTTGCCATTGCTTATTTTGTCATGTTTTTGTCTCGTTTCTAAGTATTTGATTTTTAAATACAAATATATTTTATTTTAACCACTTAATATTTTATACGTAATATTTTCTACATCATTGGAATAATTAAAAATTTTAAAAAACTATAAAATAATATAATTATTCTACGCAGTTAATTCATATATTACATTATTTGAATAATGTATTTAAATTTATCACCTCGAATAGAACAACTAACAAAAAATATTGTTAATCCATTATTAGAGTGCATTTAATTATTTTTAAAAGTGTATTTACATAAATTATTTTTTTTCATTTCCATACATATATAATTAGGAAATAATATTTATTTTAATCCACTCACAACTAAATAAATTATATATACATATATATATATATAAATATATATAAAAGAGACACGATTTGACAATGAACAGTATTTTTTGTCTTCCCACTACCCAACATCAAACATAATATACTTATCTTATATTATCTCAAAAAATAAATCCAAACATACGCACTATCTCTAACTTATATTTATTTATCTTTATTTTTCTCTCTCTATCTCCACAAAATACCCAAAAACAAGTTAAAAACAAAACCAAACATAATGCATGTGATTTGGTGAAATAGTATGAAATTGCTTGTATTAATTATATAGGCAATTTTTTTTTTCGTGTTTTATAAAATACAATAAAAAAACCCCCTCTCCCCGTTAAAAATAAATGGAGAGTGGTGCACATTTGCCTTTTGTGCGAGTGGATTTCATTTTTTTGCCTCTTTGAGGTTTATTTTAAGTATATAAATATACATTTTGCCCCTTTCTTTCATATTTAAATACATTTTAAATTGATCTACTCATATTATTTTATTTATATATATTATTATATATTTAATTAATTTAAATTATTTATTGACTTCAAACATATTACAATAAATTATGTTTATTATGAAATATATTAATTTAAATATAAAAACAACTAAACAGTATATAAAATTTTTAATTTAAAAATACAATGCAAATAAAATATTCTAAAATTATTTTTAAATTCATATGAAATATAAAATAATTAACTAAATTAAATTATTATTAATTGAAATATATTTTAATAAATTTTATTTTTTAATTAAATATACTAGTTACATGTCAAAATACCAATAAATTATATTATTTAGTATAAATATTATTTAAAATATTTTTATTTTTATAAAATAGATTTTTTTTCTTTTTTCTTTTTCTCTGTTGCTGGCCATTAGCGGCACCTAGTGACGGGGTGACATCGCCTAAATTTGGGTGCCGCCCCTTCCAGAAGGGGGCGGCGGAACATGAAGTCGCCCTTTTTTGCATGGCAACCTCATCGTCGCCCTCTATACTCAGGGGCGACGGCAATGTCACCCAGACTATTCTAAACAATATCGCTATTGTCCAGTGTTGGCAGTAAGGCCAGGCGGTGGCTATCTCCGTCCATTATATATAGATATACATTATAGTGTATATATAATTATACATAAATAAAAATATATATTAAATTATTTAAAATTTGGATCGTTTATTTATAACAATTGAGATCAATGGTTGATATAAGGAGGGTGTAATGGGCAATTTAGGATAAATTTATCCTATTTTTTAAAAGTATTTTGTGCATTTATTTTGTATTTATTGTCATTTGCTAAGTTTGATGCATTTTTTAATTTTTTTATGTGCTTTATTGATCTTTAGTATTGATGTGTATCGGGATCCAAACAGATCAAAAAAATTGTAATGAAATCTGATAGGATCGCATTTTGTGCTTATTTTATATAATATTTTAGCCTATTTTGTAATCAAATACTCCTAATTAAATATTATTTTGCAGCATTAGGACAAAAGAATTGGAAAATGAAGAAAAGCACCAAAATGGAAATTCAAACAAGACTCAAACTCAAATTCTGGCAAGAGTTTGGAACTGCTTGGGCTACCTCTGATGAAGGAAGAGTTTAACTAGGATTAGGATTTTATCTCTATAAGTCTTTTAGTTCAATTAGGAATCTACTTCTAATCCTAGTAATTCCTAATTGAACTAGGTATCTAGCTATTATAAATAGGTGATATAATTCACCGTATGAGACAACTTTTGAACTCTTCTATTTCTCTACGTTCTTATATTATTTTGCTTTTCATGCGTTCTTCCATGAGCATGTCTAGCTAAATCTCTCATTCCGATTGAAGACTTGGTGAACGCTTAAATCCAACGGGTTATGAGATCTAATTTATGCTTTCTACTTTTATTCATATTGGTATTTGTGTTGTTCTCTGTGCTTTTATTACAAATAATCTGATTTATTGTCAAGAATATTTGCCTAGCCAATTGAACTTTCAAATCCGTAATTGTTTGTTTAGTTCGATAACTAGTGGTAACACAACATAATTGATTATGTAGAAGTTTTCGATTATGTTGTGGGGAACGCACAATCTAACTTAAATAAATCCTCGTAGGAATTTATTGGTTAGAATTGGGCCTTTCTAGTTCTTAATGCTGTCGGTAAATTAAATCTTGAGGACGTTCCCAAGGTTGTTTACTGATTAGGGATTTAGTCAATGGACGTTTCTTGGCTATCCACAAGGTAAGGAAAGGTGAGGTTGTTAGGTCGTACCAATGGCCATAACCAATTTATCTATCATAAATAATTGTTATCCTTGCATCTATGATCAACCGTGGAATTAAACGTGATCCTGTCTTTGACTGGAATACTCTTCTCTTATATTTATCTCTTCTAATTTTTTAGTTTTATTCTTTTTCACAATCAAAACTCCCCCTAATTATTTTCGTTTTTGAAGGAATTAATTTAAAACCAATCTCTGTGGATTCGACCCTACTCACACATCTACAAAAGTGTTCGTAGGAATTATTTTTGGTGGATTCGACACCCATCAAAATCTTAAGATAAAAGAACTAATTTGCAGAATAGGAATTACTACTTCAATACTTAAATTAGTAAACTAATTTAAAGGATAAATAATCAAGAAGCTTGAGTTGATGCGAGAATAATGGTATAACTATTGACGTGAGACAATGAAATATGGATATGAAGTAATAACTAGTGTGTGGAGTGCAAAAAAGTATGCCAAGAACTTGTCTAAATCCGAGAGAGAATAGTGCATAAGAATGATTATATCTGTTGCTTTATGACTGCACAATAGCCTCTATTTTATAGGTTGATAGGGAGCAAAATCCAAAAATGATTGCAACTTGTTATATACCGTTGGAAAATTGCACGAGTTAGCTAACTAACAAAAGAGAAAAGGATTGCAATTAGAACTTATCTGGACGAAGATAAACCGTTTGAAAAAGTCATGCCTAGTGAGTCCGAGTTCTATAGATTCTATTTGACCTGTTGATGCCAGGTCGACTGTCACAAATCTAAAATGAGTTTGTTGAAGATTTTTCTGCACGATGTATTCTAAAGTGACAGGAGTATGTATGATGTAGAATCCCTACTATTTAATGAGCTATCTTACTAATTCATTTTTTGGTCCGTCGAGTACAAAAATTATGAGTTTGATATTTTTTTCAAGGGCCAGCAGTAGTAGACCTACTGGACTGTTCAATAAAGTTCCACTTTCTTTGATTTCAGCTTTAGGAAAAATGAAGAGACAAGTAGAAGTGGGCCAAGGCCCAAACTCTTTTCAAGGGAAGGCCCAAGACAGTGGAAGATTCGGCCTGTTCCTTGCAACCCAATCACAAAAATCTCCCGCATTTCAGTTCTTAATTATTAATCAAAATATTAATGCCATGAGCTTCAGCTCTCTGCGCGTAATCATTTCTCTGATTCTCAACTAATTAATCAAGAATTAAGCACTCCTCCGTCTAGCTTTTGATTGTAGGAAATAGCAGTGATTATCAAAAATAACGATGGCGAGCACTGGAGATGGAGGAGCGGAGGATGCGAAGGAGTTGGCGGCTGAGCTGGGCACAACCCTAAGAGAAGGGGAGAGGATCCTCACACCGACGCGGCGCCCCGATGGAACCCTCCGTAAGCCTATTCGGATTCGCGCCGGTTATGTCCCCCAAGAAGAAGTCGCCATTTACCAATCGAAAGGCGCACTTGTGAGTACATGCTTGTAATTTTCGATTTCTCGTGGCTATGTGTGTTTTGGGAGTGACGTGATCTTTGGTGGTTGTGGTGGCGGTTACGGCAGTGGAGGAAGGATATGTCGGCGACGCAAGAGGTGCCGCCGGGATATGATCAGGTGGTGGAACCTAAACCAAAGTCTAAATCGGCTAAGAGGAATGAGAGGAAGAAAGAAAAGCGTCAGCAGGTTAATAAGTAAACAAATCCCATTTCTTTTTGTTCGGTTTGATTGCATTGTTTTTAGTTTTTACTTCATTGAGATAGTGCTTCCATGAGTTTGTTCTTGCTAACTTCAGTCCATTTTAATTGGATAAATGGGAAGCACATGAAAAAGGTTAAACTTTTCATAAACTAAGTTCGAAATTGACAAGATGCTGAACAGGGTTAGTTTGGAAGAGTGCAATGCTTTATCAATAGACTGGTTGCTTGTTGAACTGCTGCAAATTGTGCACAGATGTGATGACAATAATGGACAGTGAATTCAAGTTTGGATGGATTTCAAGTCATCTATTTTGTTTACCTTAAATTCAAGTTTGGACGGATTTCAGTTCATCTATTCAGTTTTATTAGAATAGTTTGCCCCGACGTGTGAACATTATCCTCAAATATGAAGAAAATAGTCTGAGAATGTAGAGGGATTCTTGGTTGGAAAATGTGCACCAAGTAGCTATTAGATTGTCCTTTCTCCTTAGATTAGAGATTGTGGGTTGTTACTTGTCAACAATGATGCAGTTCCTTTTCCTAATGAATCAATGTCTTTCGGACTATGGCAGCTCATTTTGGGCTTCATCATTTTGACCATGTCAGTGAAATTTGTCCTTCTCTTTGCTAGTTGATGCGTGTTTCTAAGGCCATAATTTGTGGTCTAGCAAGAATGAGACTCCAGTCTAGTGCTTGCATGTGGACTCTTCGCAATGATTTAACAAGTGTGCCACTCCTACTTCTAGATATTCCTAACTTCTTGAAACATGATTGGTCCCAGGCCGCCCTTGAAAAGGGTAAGGATTCAGAACAAAATGATGTCTTCTCAGTTGATGATCCAATTGACCTTCCAGAAAATGTGGAATCTGTTTCATCAAAGATGAATGGGCTCTCTCTTTCTGGAAATGCCTCTTTGGCGACACCTCCTACAAGTTCAACCGAGTGTTCAACTCCAGAGGGTCAAGTTCAGGATATTGATAAGAAGGTTCGAGCACTGAAGAAGAAGGTAAGTTATATTCTTCTGCAGTAGGCTCCCCTGTTTCATTCTTATCTATTACATTGCTTTCTCCAACTTATTTGACTTAAGTTGGAAGCTTGTCCTCTATATGTATCTGGATTAATCCATCTGCCAAAGGTAAAAAGTACTTGGAGCTCAATTCTAATTATGAATTTCTTAGCATACAAAAAAAGCCTCGAATGGAGTTTCTATTCTCCTACTTATTTGATTATTATCTATGTCATCTGTGTTCATGAAGACTGTTGCTGTAAACTCTCTGATGTGGCATAATATTTCATCATACTCTTTGATCATTGCAATATAGAAAACAAAGGGGAACAGTTGGGTGATAAGCGAGGATAAGAGAAGTAAATTTGGTTCTTTACCTACTTCTGGAGTCATCTTCTGCTTGTGACATGAAATGCCATAATAATCCTATTCATTTGTGTTGGCAATAGCATTACTTGATTATCATTTCCCCATTTGAACATGATACACAATTTAAGACATTGTTTCTATTATGCTTTCTAGATTCGGATGACTGAAGCTCAGAGGCAAAACACTGCGGAGAAAGACATGAAACCAGAACAATTGGAAAAAGTGGCCAAATTAGAAGGTTGGCAGAATGAGTTGAAGCTTTTGGAAGATAAGAAAGCAGAATTAACAGCATCTATTTTGTGACATGAGATGCACAGATAGGGCAATATGATTGTATACTTATGCGTTGTTTTAAAAACGTGAACAATGGCTCTAGCCTCTAGCCCAATAATAGAAGTGTTACTTGTCCAGGTTTTGTATTCATGGCCATAGGTAGTAGCTTGTCTCTGTTGCCTGAGCTGTTTTATTCGATCAGACATGTTGAAACTGGTTCCACTGGTTTAACAATAAAAGATACACAGTCCGTTTAGGGAGAAGACCTGCAAACAGCGTGATTCTTGCTTGCAATTCGCAAATATTTCCATTTGTCTGGATCTGTTTTGACATGTCCAGTCAAAGCATCTCATAGAAAAGAACAGATAAAATATAACCAAACAATTCCCCAGTGTTGTAATAAAAATAGTAGTAGTATTTTCACATTGTGAAAAAATAAAACATAACTTTTATGAGGAGTGTCTGCGAGCTCTGTAGAAAAAATTACTTTTTAGTTTTTGGCAATCACTTTTTTACAATCAGCATCCATTTTTGATACGCTGCAAATTTTGAATCTCTCTGCAAAACTTACTTTTCTAAAAGTAGAAATTTTTACAAACACTCTCATAATCTATTGTTGAAACTGTCAACCCGTAAACAGCACAGCGAATTTCTAAATGATTTTGCAAAATCTATTCTATTCAGACAACCCAGCTCTATCTAGCTATCAAATATTGACCAAAACTTGGAGTGCTGTTTCAATTGAAGCAGCATTCCATCCCAGGCAAGACTTTACACGACTTCCAGATCTTATGAAGATTCAACATCTGAAACTTGCAATCCTCCTCGAAATCCTCTGAGCTCCACCTACATATTAACTGGAGTTTGAAGGTAGCCATCTTAATGCCCAAGAGACGCTGTAGGACAAGTGAGCCATGGTTATACACACTCTTCTATACAAGAACATTCCATGATGATTCAAAAGGCACTTGTTACTAAGAAATTTTAGATGGAAGCAAATATTACATTTCGAACACTCAAATAGATTTTCTGGGGAAAAACATATTTATAACAACTGATAGTGATAAGGTTCATGACTAAGCTTATGGATTCTAATACAAACCAATAGTCGAGCCGACTCAGGAGATAATGCCTTTCTTCAAGCTCCACTATACCTGCTCACATAAATTTGATATGAGCAACCCTCTAGAGCAGACCATGTATACTACAATTATGCTGAAAATAAATATTTAAACAGACAGGGGAAACCTTTGTTAACTGAACAGGGCGGAGGAAGGGCTTCATCTCATGTGTGAACTGATTTAGAGGACCTTCTTAAAGCTCCACCTGAAGAATTCAACAGAAGATCACAACATTTCTAGGATTGCTATTTTTATTAAATAAAATGTCCATGGATATGATAATGGTAATTTTATACGAATAAGTATGTTTGATGGTATTTTAAGCAATATATATTTTGTCAATCAAAAGTAGTCTATATGGTATAACCTCTCATAAATATTAAGTGGATCAAAGAAAAACCTGAAGATGCTGACTGTGTAGCTCGCTTGAATGTCTCGAAAATTCAAAGAATTCGGAGAAACAAACTTAAGTGGCTGAAAAATTCCTAAATAGTGTAATGGTTTGCCCATGGGGTGTCCAAACGAGCACATGGAACTAATTGGACGGCCCTATCCCCCCACCCCACCCCAATTTTTTCGGTGGATGTTTTTTTGTGATAAGAGACCTAAATCTCTTGAACTTGAAATCCACTATATATATACATATAAAATAACCCCTCACACTTAATGAATAATATAAGTACACTGTAAGATGTAATTATCCCCTTTATAAAACAAAAATATCATATTTTCCTATTATTTCATAGCATTAAGACCAATTTAGATGTTTTAAAACTGTTTAACTGAATGTAGATGATATTTTATTTACCCATCAAAAAATTAATTTAGATTTATCTTCAGGAAAGATATTCCCTTTCTATATTTTTCTTAGAGTGAATCAGTTAAATATATCAACTGTTATTAGAGTCAACAAATACTCACGCACAAGTAAGAATCGAACCCGTTACTAAAACAAATACACGCCACAAGTAACACTCGAACCCATAACTTTTAGACTATTCTTGTGCCTGAATTTTACCTGAAACGACAGGGAAATGAATAAAGTACACTAGAAAAGGGGAAATAAAACACTTCTCTTCTTTGCTCAAGTGCTGTCTTCCCCAAGACAGTTACTACCTAGGCCAAGAAAGAAAAGGACATGTGCATCTGCCACTTGCATTTTTCATTAAGAATACACATAAAATAAAATGGTGATAATTAACATCATAGGACAAGTAATCAGGAGGATTTAGCTGGTAAAATTACATCCAACAAGTTTGTTTTGCCCTCAATATTTTTGTCCTATCCTATCATAAAATCTATCCAAGTATGGAGCACTAATGAGAAGTTAATGTGCATGCAGATGTTAAAAGTACAGTTAAGTTCCTACCCAGTGGCCTACCAACTAAAAATTCTACATATTGAACTCCAGATTGTATTTAACACCTATCCCCGCTCTCCGTTCGCCTGTCTACGCCTTCTCCTCCTTCCTGACCGCCCCAAAAGGACTCTACCTTGACGATGCAGACGGCCAGCTAGTGATGTACCATAGTTGCTACCATCGTCATTATCTTCATCGTCGTTGTTGCTATCTTCATCAGAGAAATCAAAAGAACCAACTGTGCTTTCACGGCTCAATCTCATGAGACCTCTATCCAAGGTTTGGCTAGAGCCTCTGTCATTCCGCCTAATACCTCTATTTGGTCCTCCATTACCAGCAGAACCAAATGCCTGAAGGAAAAGAAACACAGACATCAAATTTCGATCGACACCCACTTCAATGCCCTCACTCCGCCCCATGGCATCTGCATCAAAACCATCCTCATTATCCGAATCAATACCATGCTGACTTCCTTCTATCACATAATCACCAAAGAACACTGCACCAGGCATCGATGACCTTATGGTACCCATCACGTCTTCCCTCTCTCGTTCACGCTCCAGCCTTCTCCATTTCTGTTCTAGTGTGGGATCCACTTCACGTGGCTTAGCAGAAGGGTGCTCCGCTCTCACATGTTTTCGCAGCTCTTTGTATGTTCCAATAAATGAGCAATTATCCTGCATGCAACTTCGTTTCTTAGCATTAAGATGTTCTCTTGCTGAGTCCACAACTGTCCAGCCCTTCACCTGACCCCTGCAAAGAGGGCAAGCAAGCTCTGTAGCTTCACAATTCTCTAGGCACCTATGAGACAATGGACCCATAGCTTGACTATCAAGTGAATTGTGAGGTGGACAGTTGTTGGATGAAGTCACTTTTGTATATGCCTTCTTGTACTGATCAAGACAGTTGGAATAGCGGAAGCTGGTTCCACACATGTAGGGCCGGCACCCTTTCTCATGTGAAGAACACAAGAGAAGAACAGCATTATGGGGACATTCCATGCACACTGCACATGTAGCGTCTTCCCAGTCCTTTTTCTCGAAGATTTTGGAGTAGTTCTTTTGCTCCATGCCCTCTGTTTCGTAGGATGGCAAAGGGTATGGTGTTGGCCTGCACTGTCGTGAAGCAATACCACGTCTTCCCCTGGTTCCTTTCGCCATTTCCTAAATTAATCTGCAAAGAACGTGGGAATCTTGATGGTACTGTTTAAGAACTGATGGTTAAAGAAAAAAAAGAATGGTCATCACCAAAGTCTGCAATCTTAAGTTATCTATGGAATCAGAAGTGTGAGATCTTGTTAGAGATTCATGAAACATATGCCAAGTGGGCATGGAAACAACAAGTCTAGATCTACTTTTCCTTTTCTCTTTGCTTCCAGTTACCAACTAAAGCATTAGGGTCAACTGCATAACAGTCAGCAAACATATGAGAGAGTCAGAAAGTGGTGAGGTCAGGCATTTAAGAGAAGGATTAAGGAACATATAAATCATAGTTCATATGTTTTTCTTGTGTAGGAAAACATGAGGAAAAAAGCAGTACAAGAACAACAAGAGTTCAGCTTGATGTCAGATAAAATATCATAGGCATCCACAGAAACAACCAAGAGAGAGAGAGAGAGAAATAATAACTTGGTAAGACTTGAAATTAAAAAATATGATATGATAGTTTAAGTCACAAAGTCCTTTTAGAAGGTTAAAATAAAGGAGGGAAAAAGAAGATATCAGCGACAATCAACCAGATATTCTCACTATTTGACAAACTAATAGTCGATGAATGCAATATGTCATCATGGATTAGCACCCTAGGTCCAGGGAAACAGGAGCGGAAGTATGAAAAAAGGAACAACATACATACAGAACCATGATCTTTCCAACCATTAAAAGCATCATTGTCTTGACATACACTAATAATAAGATAAGAATATCTTTAACCAGATATCATATTCCAGCTGCCAATGCTAAAATACATATCTTCCTAATGACATAATTTAGCAATCTCGTGCTCTCCCTTCTTATCTCTGTCTCTTCCCAATAGAAAGATAATGAGAAATAATCAGCAAATACATGAAGAGAAATATCTTTCGTCGACACAACACTGCTGTATCTCCAAAAGAGAATAATTAATGACATCACACAAGCACAGCAATTCAAGCAACAGATCTGCGATCTCTTATGCTCAGAATTCGAATTCTTTGGCTAGGAATCCAATTGCAAAAGCACTGCAAATCCAACATCAGTATGCAATATCAATGACCAAAAAGCATTGGGTCGTAAAAAACTCAACATCTGAGCTAATGAAGAACCGAAACAATGGTGGTTCAAACATCAGCAGACCAGAACATGCTCCTTTAAGGAATTACATTTCCAAGAGAAGAAAATAAGCCCCCACAGTCCCCTCAAAGTATTACCCTCCAAATTATACTCAACACGGTATTCCAGTAAACTGCACAAATAATCCAGAACAATTTCACATACTTCTAGTTCCAATTAACCCAAAACAAAGAAGAGCACAACCCACCTTGCAACTCGAGCAAAAGCAAGTCTGGATCCCAGCTGAAGAAAGTACTCGTGTGGAGAGACCAAAATGCAAACCCAGTACAATTTATATGTGCTCCCAAACAAATTCAAAGTTACAAATTATATCGATCCAAGCCTCAGATGCTCAAGTACATACATGTGTGCAGATACAATATGATAACATGTTAATAAGACATCCAAAACACGAAACAACGTGCCGCAACCAAAGAATCACGCGAGGGAACAGATAATGGAAATCAAAAAAATAACAGGAAATCACGCAGAAGCTCAACTAGCAACTCCCACCAAAAAAAAGCCCATAAAATATTATAGAAAATTCACAAATCAATTAACAAAAATAAAAAGTTTAAACCCGTAACTGATTGCAAAAGGCATCTGAGCACATGCGCTTCGTATCATTCAATCACAATCTGAGATCCCTCAATTATTAATTAAACTAGACAAAAATTTGCACCACCATAAATCAGAAACAAGAACGATAGCGAGAAACTAAACAACATACCGGAGAATTCGCTTTGAGTATACGAAATTTGGAGCAGAGATAGAAGAAATTAGGGTTTGAAATTGAGAAGAGGAGAGTAGTGTAGATAAAATTGGGAAGGGCGAAATCAGGGGGGAAATCAGAGCGCGGCCATTTCTTAGATTTTTCAGCAATGCTGAATTTGCAAAAAGGAGAAAAAGGTCAGAATATTAAAAGCCTCAGCTTAAGGCTCCGTTTGGCTCACTTGAAAACTGAGCAGGAAAAATGAGTTTCGGCAAAATTTCACTTTTATTATTACATAAAACTACCATTTTTTGTTGTAAGAAATATTCTATTTTATGCTCATTTAAAATTAAAAAATTCAATAATATAATTTATTTATTTATTTTTATTATATAATTAAATAAGAATATAAAAAATTAAACTATAGTGGGCTTGGATTGATAGCAAAAGGGAGAAAATCGTGAAATTGGTAGAGACAAACGGAGCCTTAGTGGGGAATTATGAAAAGAGACATTTGCTTGGCCAAAATGCAACGGGATTCGTCTCACTCATTTCTACGCTACACTACTACGAGGTGGCCGCTAGAGTAGAGTGGGACAACGAGCTCTCACGCGCCTACCAAGATAGTGGAGGTACGCGTTGTGAATTGCTTCTGTATTGGTGGTGAGGAGGGGCGTGGGAGCACGACGCCGGAGTCTCGTGAGTGGGGGGGGGGATCAGATGACGTGGCTGTTGGTACTTATTGGTGGGTATTAGTCACTCGCTAGGTCGGAGAGTGCGCATAAAAGTACACGAGCTCTTTACGGTGACTTTTATCAGCACACCGCTGCTGTCGAGGTCTTGCCTAGTTATATCTGTGACTTGGAAAAATATATTTAATATCTTTCAAAATTAGGGAAGTTTATACTTCTTTTTTTTTTTGTATTATTAAATGTAAAAAAATTTTAGGAATAATTACACTCCTCTCTTTGAGATTTGCTGTAATTATACATAAATTTTTTATAATTTGAAAAATTACATCTAATACCCTTGATATTTGTTTCTGTCTAACAAATAAGTCCCTTCATTAGTCAAAATTTACCGAATTTGTTGATATTAACAAAAAAAAAAAATCAGAAAAAAATCTACGCTTGATTGACTTATTATTAGCTTATTACAGGTCAAATAATTTTTTTTATGATCAGATTACCTCATACGTTTTTACGCGTTAATGCATGAAGAGTTATATTTTAACCGTTATAAGAGTAGTTTTAGAATGAAAAAAATTGTTGACATGTAAGAAGTCTGTAATCAGTCAATCAATGGTGAATATCAAAATTTTATTCACAAATTCAGTGAATTCATGTAATTACACCAAACATCAGGGGAGGAAAGTGTAATTATTCCTAAATTTTATATGATTTGAAAAATTATATCGAATACCCTTAAAATTTATTTTTGCCTAATAAATAAGTTCATTAATATGTTTTCCATTACTTTATATTTCCCATTATATCACTTAATTTTTTCCTTCTTTATTTTTGGGTGGGGGGATGGATTTAACTTTAGAATACTATTAGAAAAATCTCCTAAAAATTTAATATAATTATAAATACTTTCTCATCATTTATAAAATTATCAATATTTTTTATCTTTAATCATTAAATAAAGACCTAAAATTATCAACTTTATTTTTATTGTTCTTTTTTTTAAAAAAAAATTGAAATTGAAATTGAAAAATAGTAAAAAATCAAATGAAATGGATGAAAAATTTTAAAAAATGTCTGGTCCATAAAGAATTTCAAAAGAAGTTAACAAATAAATAAAATTACAACTCATAATCAACAAGAGAGTGTCTAAATTATAGTTCACCATAAACATCAAATGAAAATTAATAGATACTAACAAATATTAAACAAAACCTAATATATAGTTAAATAACCGTTAAAATCAAAAAGAGATAAAAGAATATTAATAATTTTTCAAATAACAAGAGATTATATATAATTATGTCAAAACTAAGTAAATCTCATTGTAATTTACCCTATATTTTAAGTGTGAGGTTACAATATTCTTTTTAGAACAACATCACGAATTAGAAACTGATTTAAATGATTTTGATGGTAAGCCATATGGGTTTCTTGTGGTGGTTGTGCCTATTTAGTAAAGAAAAATAATTACACACACCACCTCAATGTAAGCAAATTGCAGCAGGCAAATAGACAAAGCAGTTTAATGTTGAATGCTAAATTATAACCCAAGATTTAATGATACAACAACAGATGCACAGAGAGAAAAGCAAAACACTTTTTTAAGAAGTAAATTCTTGGTCATTCATATCTACCTAATCATATATAGGTGCTCCTAACCTAGAACTAGGAACCTCTGGTGGAGTCATCTCCAGGCAGATCATCTTCATCATGGTATATGTTCTCTGCCATCTGCCATATCTGCAGTATGTTATCCTCGGCTACGCTAGCGATAACCCAATCCTCACATGGGTTCCATGAGAAGTCCGAAATTTTACTAGTATGACCGCCATGAATAAATAACAACTCTGGAGGTCCATCCTCAGCATCCTCTGGTGTCTGTTCTTCGTCAATCCTATGAACAAAAAAGAATCAGTGAGTGACAATGTCAGCCTCTCATGTTAATCAACCAGGCTGTTGCCTAGGAAAGAATGGTTGTAAAGTGAAAACATAGGGCAGACAGGTCCCATTGAGTTAATCAAGTGATAAAACATAGGTTCACAAATTATTGCCCAAAACAGAAGGGGGAGCCAGGGAGGGACTGAAATAAGAACACTCCTGGAGATGGTTCGTGTAAAACTAGTAGGCACACAAAAGTTTTGAGAAGTAAAAGGAAAAAAGTGGAGCGGAACATATCCCTTGCAACCAATTAGGTACAATATAGTCCAAATATATTAAATGTAAATACAACCTCAACATGATGGTTTCTATAGTAAATGACTGCACAAATTGACTAGATAAGCACCACTGCTTTATACATGCAATAGCTTGTGTCTTGCCAGATAATCACAAAAAAAGCTGTCATTCCTAGAAGGTTGAAGAAATTACCTGCTGAGGTCCCAGACCATCAGTCTCCTACCAAGACAACAGGACGCTAAGATGGTCTCATTCTTTGGATTCCATCCAACCTGGAAAACCTCCTCCCTATTGTGCAATTAAAGCAGGAGTTAGCAAATAACCATCCTAACAAAGAATATATATTCTTCATGCATACTAAGACAAAAACCAAAATATTATCACTTACTTGTGACAATCAAAGGTGTGGAGAGCAGTAGAAATCTTTCGCATATCAAATAGTTTGACCGTCTTATCAGTAGACCCAGTCGCCACTACCCATTCATTGAATGGATTGAAAGCCAAACAGTTCACCTATCCAAATGCACATAGGAAATAAGTTGTTCAGGTGATGAAAAAAATGGAGGGATAAAGTGAAAAGAATCTAATGAAACGGAAAGACATGTTCTCCTCCAAAGTAGTATGAAACGCATTCGAAATTATTTCCATACACAGGCAACCTTTTATGGTTACTGGAATTGTACATGAGTACTGAATGTTGAAAAAAAAAATTCTTGAATCTCGACCACAACATGTAACGGGTATTTTGCAACGAATGGTATTAACAATGTCTAAATATGTTACATTCTCTTTATGATATGTGATCTACCAATGCTCGGTATTCATTGTTCTCAATTTTCAACTAAATCAAAATCATGAAACTAACCTCACTCTGATGAGCAACTACAGATTGTATAGGCTTGCTGACAGATGGAGTGCGCAGATCCCATATATGCAGATACTGATCATCTCCAACCGAACCAAACAGGTACTCGTGCCTAAGATGCCATGCTACATCTTCAACAACACCTTCATGAATCTGTTCTTAGCACAGATTAGCTTATTGTCAGTGAACCATTAATGTCAAGGTAAAAAATTAAGAAGATTACATAGATCAACTTTCTGCTAGTAATGATTATTACCAAGAATACACAAGTTACAAAAAAAAATTCATTTAACATACCTTAAAAATCTGCATGGCATCTAGAGCCTTATTCTTCGGAGTTGCATTTATGTCCCACAAGCATATTTGGGCATCATCAGAACCACTCAATAGATGACCCTGCTTAAACTGACTCCATGACAAACCATACCCTTCAGTGCTGTGGCCCCTTAACCTCAAATCAGGGTTACATGCACCATCCAAAGGAGGCTTGGATGGATGTTTGCTATAATCAAAAACATAAACTTCAGCACTGACTGTCTTGGTGGCAATAATGAATGGGTTTTGGGGCATATAACGAGCCCGATTGACCTCTCCATCATGATTGATTTGCTGGATAATTTGCACCTGCAAAAGAAATACTTAATACATACTATGAAAAATTATATGGCTTTGGATCCTGAAAACAATATAAATAAGATAAGACATTCAACTTGTCATACAAATAATGTAGAACATATTAAGATGTAAAACAAGTCAAGAATCAACTCCTGATTTCAATGACCACTCTTGTTCAAGTATTTAAACAAATGAACAGCTCTGAATTTGTAGTGTGTGTACTACAGTCTACAAGTAAAACCTAATTAACTCAGTTGAGCACAACTGGACCAAGTTCAAATTTTCATGACAACTACAAGCAGACAGTCCAAATTATATACAACTGAACAGTTTCTGAGTTTGAATTGTCTGTAGGGCAGACGCACATCTTATTTTTTGCAGCATTAAATTGGGGCATTTTAGAATTGGATTTTTCAAGAATTCACATTTCAAATTTGGACTGAGCAAATCATAGACTGCCCACTTCCGCACTCCAAATACCCAACGTAAATTCAGACAAACTAAGCCAAAAGGATCAAGTGGACACTTTTAAATCAAAACCCACAATAAATTAAAGGAATAGAAAACAGACACACACACCCCCAGAAAAAGAGAAGATAAAGGAAAACCTACCTTGCCATTAGCGCATCCAAACCCACCGAACTCAGAGCGGTCATCATCGTAATGCCGGGCATCATTCTCAGCATCCTCGAGGGGCAGCTGCACCTGGGCAAGCATCAAATAATTGGGCTCGTTCTCCGAGGTGTGGGTCCCAAGAATCATCTTCTGTACTGAGTAATCCTTCCCCGGCGGCTCTTCCCGGTCCGGCAACCACTCCACAGTCAGAGATGGCCACTCGAGGGCGTGAGTAATAACCAGATCATACAAGAAGGGGGTGTTCTTCTTCCAAATCTTGTACTCCTCGTTTATCAATCGCTCCTCTATCTCCCCCCTCATCTCATCCTCATCTTTCCCCATTCTTGCTCTTTCCCCTTCGCTGGATTCTGAGGAAGATGTGCTGAAATTGTGCGGGAACTACGAAGGCTTGTGAATTGAAGTTCACAACCCTTTTCTCCACCCTCTGCAGAGAGAATCTTTCCGTTTCTTTGGGGGTTTTGGTTTGAGAATGTGGGTGGGGGTGGGATTTGGGGAGGGTTGGGAGAAGAAATGGAGGGAAGGAGATTTCGGAGTGGGGGTTCTTTTCACAGTGGTGAATTTGTAAGGGCTTTATATTTCGTGAGAGAGTGTTGGGCTCATGGGCTCTCACATAAGCCCAACTCAAATCTCACTTGTAATTGGACTTCAAAACTATTGGTTCATCAGACTTAGGACGTATTTGCAAAACTTTCTACTTTTAGAAAAGTGATTATTGTCGAAAAAATTAAAAATTATATTAAATCAAAAGTGAGTAGTATTTGTTAAAAAAATAAAAAGTAGATAAAAATTAAGTTAGATAGTGTTTGGAGAAAAACCACTTTTAAAATAAACTTAATTTATAAAAGATTATTTTGTCCCTATGTCTGCAAACTATACCATTTTTTTTGTTATTATTTCACTTATTATTTATCACTAATAATTATTTTCTCACAAAAAAATATAAATTTTATTTTGATTAGTATTTTATATTTATGTTTTTGAATGTATTTAAAAAAATGTGTTTATTTTAATAATGCTTCTACTGAGTAATATAATTTGCTGGTGCATACACAATTATTAAACTTGTATGATTGTAAAAAAAAAAATATTAATCAATCAAATAATAATATGTAAACGAAATAATATAATTAGATGATACAACTTATAAAATATAAAAAACTTAAAATACCAAATATGTGAAAGTGTAAATTTAATGATTGTTAAAATTCAAATTATTTGAAAGCTCCGATATCAATTTAAATATATAATTTTTAAAATATATTAAAAATAGTAAAGTTGAATTAAAATTATTATAATAAGGGTAAATTGATCAAAAATAAAGTTGAATTTGTTTACAAAAAAGCCAAAATAATTAAAAGCACCCCACAATATGCTTCTAGCTTTTAGCCTAAAAGCACTTCTTTTAGTCGTTTCAGAAAACAGAAGTTAATATACCAAACACTTTAAAAGTGCTATTTTGGAGCATGAAGCTGAAATACGCTTTTTTAAAGCGTTTGCAAATATTCCTTTAATATAATTAACGAAATTAAAATCTCATGACGAAAGATATAACGGGTCGAGTTTACTAATTTATGTGGGTTTATCTATTTTAATAATAGTTGTTAGTCTATTCAAATAGCAGTTATTGAATAGTTATACACATTTGATATTGATTATTGAAATTTATGTGTAATTATATTTGTGTATCTTTTTGTAAGAGCTCTCATACACCAAAAAATATCAGTAAAAAATAATTATCAGTATCAATAAGATATAAGGACCCATTAAATCAAAATATTACAAAAACAAACTACATGCACCTCAATGAACACATATTATTTTGATAATCACACTGGTTTTGGATGGTGTAATAAGTCAAACAACTACCTAAAATAAATCAAGATTTGTTGGCTTTGTATTGGTAATTATGGTTGTGATAAACAAGATCTCTAATATTTAGAAATCTATTTCAAACTTGAAAAAAGAATATACATTTCAACGATATTTCACTATTTTCAAGAATTTTTCGTCACTGAACATTCTAACTCCTTTGATATTTGACAAATTTAAACCAATTATATGACAAGTACAATATAATTATTGTATATAATTTTAAAAAATTATTAATCACATAATAATTATATTATACTTACTCCGTGATTGATTGTAATGATAATAATTAATGTAATTTGTAATATATATTAAATAATATGTGACTGGTTTGATTCGACCAAAGTTAAATTAAATAAGAATTACCCATGACATCACCTATAATTACTACATTTCTTTCTTATCTATCACATTTTACACGGTACATCAGTTGTCATCATTACACTTTTATCTTATATGCAACCGCACACTCTAAAACAAAACCCATCTCATATTTTCTTCAAAGATGAGATGAGATAGAAATCGAACAATCACATAAACTATAACCATCAAAACTTCCAAGTTTTGTAGCATTCATATGAATTGAATGAGCTATTTACAAAATCAATCACTATTTACAATTGTACCTACGAAGTTACTTTCTAATAATTCAGATACAACACCAATGACACAAGCAAATAAAACAATCAAACAAGCGAAAGAAACGAACAAATCTGAACTCAGCCTCACTTGTTTTTTGGGTTTTGGTACACGAACATAAACCCCAGGAGTGTCTTTCCCCTTAATCGCTGAAACTAACTTTTTGAATTCGCAAACACCAAATGGAGATCACCTCCACGTTCAAGGACAACATATTCCAGTAACAGTTCATGACCTTGTCAATGCCGGCTAGCAAGATTACCCAGTTTTTTCTTTAGAAATCCATGCGTTTCAAAGGGCAGCATGACTCTTCACGAAGACCGTAAGAGAAGTCTGATCAGCATGTAACTGTCCTCCTAACAAATATAAAGAGAAATGTTAGACGCAGAAAATGCAACTTGTGAGATTGCAATGAAATTTATTCCCCAAAGCTGAGATGCAGTAGAAGGGAAGTGCAGTGTGAGTGTCACTACATGCAAACGAGCCCACACCTTCGTCACAAGGAAATATACAAAATAACTATATTCTATTCACAGAATTTAACTCTCTATGTCCTAGTGTTTGGCTAATAAGCTCAAGGAAAATACACTATGAATTCTTGAAACTATTAAGGTGTTTATGGAGATTCCGAAGGTTGGAGATGTTAATCAAAAATTGCAGTCACCTTTTGGAATAAGTTACCAGAGCTAAAGATATGTTTTTCAGTTAACAAGGGAGAAGGGGCTTACTGCTTGATCAAACTAAAGAAGCTTGACATATCCTCCACATAATGAGTCTCCTTGTTTCTTCGGAAAGGACTTAGAAGATCATAACATTTTGATTTTGACAGTTTATAACAAAACTTTACGACGTCATCCGAATGTCTTGCTACAAATAACCAAACACTTGAAAACATACCTATTTGCATATCTTCGAGTTTCCTAGTTACGGTAGGCGTTCCTAAAGTAAATTGTCCTAGTAACCATTGTGA
This sequence comes from Sesamum indicum, assembly GCF_000512975.1. Classification (NCBI taxonomy): domain Eukaryota; kingdom Viridiplantae; phylum Streptophyta; class Magnoliopsida; order Lamiales; family Pedaliaceae; genus Sesamum; species Sesamum indicum. The sequence goes on from NC_026154.1 coordinate 14,547,537, forward strand.
AGGCACTCTTTAGAACTTACAATCACCTTTATACTTCCCCACCATTTGATGATAAAGACACATGTTCCCTCATTCTTCCCCCTGGAAAATATAATGGAAGAATAAAGCATGTGAAACTACCTAGCTCATTGAAGACTAAATGGGCCAAAGAAGTACGAAGAAAATTGGTCCAATACACACAAAAGGGTCATTATCGAAGTTATCTCAGGGGCCCAAGGCAACCCTATCAAATTGCAACAAAAAAAGTATATCGCAGCATCCAAGACACCTCCTACAGAGATCTCCAGAAGCAACGTTACCAGGGCCGTGACACGTGAAAACTGCCACACACCTATACCACGTGTCACCGCTGAAAGCGCCTCATGCAAGGACTAACTGGTGGAATAATGAAATTTCTGACCTAATGGACAGGTACCTATCCTCAAGATCATGTAAACTCTTGCAGATGCGAGCTTAAAATAAATTCGGCATGCAACAAAAGAAAGAAAAGATCAAGCCACTTATGCCTCAAGGTATACCTACCTCACCATCTTCAACTGCTGAATGTTGACGAATTCTCTTATAATCGTACAGCATGGTAGTGTGGAGATACAGGACTTTGAAAAGTTGAATGTGGCTTCTTCACAAATGGATGCTCCAATAGTTGAGCAGCTGTAGGTCGATTATCTGGGTTAACTTGCAAGCAATTCAGGATAAAATCCTTGGCATCTCTTGATAAGCTATTAGGTATAGGAGGAAGTTCACCCCTGCCAATTCTGAACAAGGCTTGCATCTGTTACAACCAAAAAAGAATTCTTACAACACGACTCACCATGCAATAGCTTGGAGACATTTACACCATATTGGGAATGCTTGGGAAGGTTCAAAATCAGAACTAGTTGATGCAAAATTACATGTCTGTGGATTAAAATCTTATCAAGCAGAGGAGTATAAAAATGTCATAGTGAAACCTGTCCGAAAATATTTTGTAACTGAAACCATGGAGGAGCCATCTATTTCAGATGTAAATGGCTCGAGTCTCAGACATGTCATGTTGCCAATATCACATGACCACGAAACAAAAAGGGTGTTTGCAAATGCTTAAAATAAGATGAAAGGAGTGTTTTTATTTTACAGCTAGAAGCTTTTGAACTGCTCAAATTAAGATGACTAAGCCAAAAGCTATAAGAGGCTCTCTAATTAAGCAGTTCTTCCAAACACTCCAACCTCAACTTTTTTCACTTCTAACTTCGTTTCAAACACTCCCAAATTGTAACTTTTACTATTGTTTAACTTACAACTTTTTGTACAACTTATTCCCACCACAAAGGCACAAGCTATTGCAAACACCCCTAAAGTAGGTGGAAGACGACCTTCTGCACTTTTAAGAAGGGTATTTGAACTAAACCTGTACCATGACTAACATACGAGGAATGAGAAGTTGGCGTCTAGAAACACTCTTATTCTTGGCAGCTTGCAGCAATGAAAGATAGTAGGGACACATAACAGCTATTTTCTAATAGTAATTGATATACGACCAAAACTCGCATTAAGATTAAGAGTGTAAATAATGACTTGCGCCTGTAAAACAAAACAAACTTATGAAATACTTTTCAGAATAGCTGTCTGCTTCGACGTTTAATAGTAAAAGATATATGTTTAATAGTAAAAGACTCTTGGCAGCTTGCCGCAATAAAAGATAGTAAGGACACATAACAGCTATTTTTTTAAAAGTAATTTGATATACAACCAAAACTAGCATTAAGATTAAGTGTGTAAATAATGACTCGCACCTGTAAAACAAAACAAACTTATGAAATAAACTTTTCACGATAGCTGTCTGCTTCGACGTTTTTGTCAAAACATTGTCTCTTATTCTTTAATTGGTGACCCAAATTACTCAAAATTTCTTGCTTGCACTCTAGCCCAAGTATAACATGTACGGCAGGAGACCAATGAATGAGAAAGACATGTAGGTCCTCAGGAACAAGGTACATAAAACAGATGACTTTGATCAATTATGAGCAACCATGGAACATGATCAATCATACCAGCCATACATAAATCTTTGTTATATAAACAATCCAGATTCAGCAAAGAAAATAATAAATAATGCATTATCTATTGGACTAAGTGACCATTACAACTAGAACAAGGTATAAAAACACATAAACAGATTGCAAGTTCGAAATGTCTGCATGACATCTAAAACTGCTCTAATATAAAGTGGCATTAAAAGGGCTATGAAGATAAAGAAAATGGTCCGGTCATACTAAAAGAGCTACGTCTGTGTCTAGTGCGCCTCAGAGAGAGAGAGAGCATTGATTATATTCCCTCCAGGAATAATTTGTTATGCAAACTTAATACCATTCATGACGCTAAAACTATAGTTCAGCCACAACAGAAATTCTTCAGTGAATTGCAAATCAATTCAGCATGAAAAATAATTGCAACCTAAAACTTTGAGTAGGAAAAAGGAGGCATGCATTTCTTGCAGAACTTGTCACAGAACATGTCATACCCCTTCCAAGTGAGAGTAAGGAATTTGACCAGTTAACATTTCCAGAACAGTGCACCCAAGGCTCCATATATCAGCAGCACGACCATAGCCACGGTTCCTTTGATTCACAACCTGACAGGATATTAAGTATCAAGTTTTCAGATGTAAGGCAATTTTTATGGCTCACATGTGAACTGCGAATGAAAATGGAAACAATTTTTTCCAAATTTTACATAGCAACTTAAGATTACAAGCGTTGTCTTTTATTAGCTACTGTAAATGAATGACATGAAAAATTCTCTAACATGGGTCCTCTTTATTCAAACTTCAAATGGGAGAAGCTAATAACTAGCTAAAAATAACACAAGTTTAGTTCGATCATCACAATAATATGAGAGGTTTTATTTTCCAGAGTTGGGGATAAGGTCAAAAGTGATGCACTTGTTAATCGTGTCTTAATTATTAACTGATTCAGTAAGAAAGTAAACTTCGATTCCCAAGGGACAGGTACAAAGTTAGTTTTTGGTTAGCCAAATTGCGTTTTTTATACAGATAAAATGACCAAAATATCTATGTCTTTATTCAAAAACTAAATATTCTGAATATATGAGTAATCAAGAGGGAGCTAGGAAAGTCACCTCTGGAGCCATCCAATATGGTGTGCCTTTGCAGGATTTGATGTCATTCAGTTTAGTTGCCTGAGTAAACACATGAAAGAAGCTTCTTAAGCATCCAAAATTGCATCTTAGAAAGGAAAGAATCATAGACTTTGTCCTGTACTCACCTTTGCCAATCCAAAATCTGCCAGTTTCACAGAGCCACTTACATCCACCAATATATTGGCGCATTTTATATCCCTTGAAAAGAAAAGGAAACAGATTTCAGTAAGAGTTAGGAAACTTAGAATAATCTACTTGAAGGGCCAGAACTGAACCTGACAGACCTCTCTGAATGTGGATTCACATCAAAGTATACTACCTCAAGACTAATTTTATATGGAAAACACACATCCAACTTTGGCTGAAAAGGAAAAGGCAACGGTAATATTCTATTGAGGAAACTAACAATTGAAGAAATTACTAATATTGGAATCCTGCATGCATAGACTACAATATTAGGGACAATATACCTCAAGTAAAAGTTGAAATATAGGGAAATACGAGGCCCCTCAGCAAAAAGAGGGGGGAAAACAGAGATAACAAGAAAACCCAGTAATGGCCAATAAAACCTGAATAAAAAGATAGATTGAGTCACCTGTGTACCACATTTCTGCAGTGAAGATAATTCAACCCACTTAAAATCTGCCTTGTGTATGCTGAGACTTGGGAGTCTCGAAGATGATATTTTCCATAGAGTTTCGCAAGTGAGCCTTTTGTTACAAGCTCAAGGAAGATATAGAGTTTAGCATCATCCTGGAAAATTACGTTTCATGTTAAGAATTAAAGAGAAACATGATATGCAGACATTTCTTAACAGGCTAGTAGTATACTTTATCTGTGCCCAAGTAGCGAACAATGTTCTCATGATGAAACTGTCTTAGAAGAGATATCTCCTGGATAATCAAAGAAATATAAAAGGAGAATTAGCCAAGCAATAGTTGTCAAGGTGTGTGCACACTGACACAGGTTTTCAGTTCTTTGTGCAACAAAACACCATGCATTGTCCTCACCTGTTCAAGCTGATAAAGGCTTTGCTGGCCTTGGCTGCCTTGGTCCAGTAAAGATACCTCCTTCACAGCAAAAAAGAAACCATCACTGCAGCAATTGAAGGAAAGAAATTGTAAGGACCCAGAAGAGTATTAGACCAACTTCCTTATTAGTTTGTATTGAAAAACTCATGTGATTATATGCAATAATTTCACAAGTGCTTTAAATGAAACTACGCATTGAATGCATGCAGCAAAATATCTCACTACACCATGTCCAATCTGTTCTTGATCCGTCTTAATATGGTACGACTGCAAATAATTCTTCATAAGATTATCATACTTTGCATCTTTGAGGAAGACTTACTCAGTGAATCCCTCATACACAAATCCAAATGAACCACTTCCAAGGAAGTCACCCTTCTGCCACGACATGATACTACACCTGAATGAACCGTTTGGCGAGACAGTGTAATCATTTTCCCCAATCAAGCAAACAGAACCAACACCATTTTCATCATCTGATGAATCTGAACACGACTCCAAACTGGCCCCTCTCTCCTTTTTAATGGCATCGTCACACTCTTCTTGCATTCCACCAGTGCTTCTCCTTTCAACTTCCATATTTTCTTCAACTTTATGAATCGAATCCTTATTTTCTTCAACTTCATTAATTGAATAGCTAATGACATCTCGTGGAGACTTTAAATCCTGATCGTCTTGAGGACCAAATGCTTTAAATATATCCCAAGTGGAACTCGTTTCGTCCACAAGTGACCGCATCATCACTGGTGGAGGGGCCAATTTTGGCAGCCTACTAGCTTCAATCCCGCAACCACCAATGGATGCTAACTCACTTCTCACTTCGATTTCACTCACTTCAGCAACCCTAACTTCACTGCTGTCCAAAATCGACTCCGTCACATCCTTCGCTTCACTGTTACTAATCTTTATCCTACCTCCAGTACTGTCTGCATATTCAAGTGAGTTGCTCTTATTATCAACAACTGATAGCATGTTCACTTTTTGAGGCGCCAAGTCTAGTGGCCTACTGCCTCTAATCCCCAACCGACCCATACCCACCAACTCACTTTTGACTTGGTTTTCACTCACTTCGTCTGACCTACTTTCATCACTGTTCAAAATCAACTCAGGCGAATCGATCGTATAGTCCTCGATCGACTGTCTCACCTGCAGAGACGCCAATGTTGGTGGTCTAATGCCGTTAATTCCCCTACCACCATGATTAATCAACTTGCTCCTCACTTCAGTTTCACTAACCTCATTAAAACTAACTCTACGATCACCCAAATCCACCTCAACTCCTTCACCATCATTAGCCCTAATCCCAGCACCCAAACCGTCCGTCAACTCACTGATCTCACTCCGATCACCAAACTTCACAGTCTTAAAATCACCCGAAGGAGACAAACTCTTCCTCGCCTCCCAAGCCGCCACGGGAATCGAGAAATCCTCAGGACCAAGGCCTAGGTACCTGAAAATCTCATCAGCTTCTCCGTCATTTCCTTCAATGCGAAAACTAGTCCGACTCGAGAGCGGCGATACGTCGAGCGACCTCGTCTTGTGCACCGATACACCGTCCAAAAACGAATTCGACGAGGACGGTGAAGAAGACGCGCTTCCATCCGCATCATAGTCTATATTCTTCCTGGCGTTCCGGCGGTCAAGCCTGGGCCGCGGCAGGTGGTGGTGGATCGCCGTTTTGTGCTTCGAGTTGGTCATACTCCGATCATCCCCTTTCTCCGTAGCATCCAGGTACGGTGGGACCTGTACGTATAGGTAAGTGCGAGAATTCAGAAGAGACGGCGTGTGCGCTGTGGGCGTTGAAGACTTGAAGCTGAAGCTGAGCTTTCAATCCATTTGCAACTTGCAAATGGGTCTAATCTAATGTTTGACTGGATTTGGAGGGGAGCGGGACACAACACCCGAAAAGGTTGACGCGGCTCCACGTGGCGATCGTAGGAGGATCATGGCTATTTAGGAGTTCCCAAGAGCCTCCCGCCAAAAACAACTAAGTATAAGGAAAAAGAAGATTAATTAATTATATGATAAATATATTACATTTATTATGTGATTGATTTAATTTAAAATAAATTTTTTTTTAGTAAATTACAATAATCTCTTCTAAGATTTTATATAATTTCAAATACCTTCTTATTGTTCAAAAAATTAAAATTTTTTAAAATTCATATAACAACAAGCTCATTCTGTTAGGTTTTCATCCAATTTTTATGATCAACTGCCTACAATGCCCTTTATAATATATAATTGAGGGTGGTTAATTAATGAAATTAATCTAATGCAACTAAGTTGCCAAATAAATTGTATATATGATACAAACTCAAGTTTAACTGAAAAACGAACCTAAAGGGCCACACACAAATCCCTAATAAAATTTGAGAATGTGATACAAATATTGCAAAAAGGCTCCCTAAATTGCGGTACAAAAAATACAATTTTCTCATCCCCTTGCCGCATGACTTTAAAACCAAGTGCAGCCACCCACGTGCGCTTATAGTTAGAAATCTAACGGTAATATCAAAAATATAAACGGAGCCTATTTTGTAATATAATTTTAAACTATTTCGAAAAATATAGTACTAATATAACAAAGTATCATAAATTATGGTATTAAAATACAATTAAAAAAAAAAACTATCTGGCCTCATTAAATGCCAAATTGAACAAAACGCAATCTCCAAAAATATTCAAAAAAAATCCAACACCGCTTTTATAAAAAATACTGCAATCCACATTAATCATATAACCTATGTAATTACACTTTAATAAAAAGGAAAATCCTTTTTACACTTTTATCTCCTCACCCAATTTTGGCCATTTGCATATCAGATTTTGATAGCATTACAAAGAGTCGAAGAATTTTTTCAAATAAATCAAAATAATCAAACGAGGGGCTAACATGCTTGCTGTGTGAGCTTGTTCTCCCTATTGACTTGTCTGGACCTTCAGTTATACGAACGAGTTACAATATATTTAGAAATCGATTGAAAAAAGTTAGAATATCCCCAAAACTAGTGGAATGTTTAGTTTTTGGGGATGATGCTTATCGCCCGGTTAAATACGTCATCTAGCAGATATATCAGACTGAAGAGATTCTAGCAGATCTACTATAAATATAGAGACGTTAGCTACTTGTATATTTGAACAGTTGGCGTCCTATTAGGCTAAAGTGATCCAAAATATATAGAATGTGACTGACGTGACAGCTGAGATAAATGTCATGTTAGCAAGATGGCAGAATCTGAGTTGGTTGAGTAAATGTGGCGTGACCCATACTTGGTCATGGAAAGAAATGCCTTAGACATTGCAAGTATATGTTTTCAAGACTTTTCCACCTCATATTTTATATTATTACATGCTATGTGATCAATAATAAAACAATACATTCAAATTCATAATTTTCTGTTTTTTCTTTTTTAACAAATCACTTTTTTTTGGTGTGCGTGGGAAAAAAAGACATGGGTACCTATTTTTTAAATAATAATAAAATTAAAAGTTCATAATTTCTATTATTCCTTTTTCCTATCATAATAACATATTATATATATATATAAGATAATTATATCTATATTTTTTTAAAAAATATGAAATTATATATTTTCTCAAAATACGTTTGAAATTATACTTATACGCGCTCCGAAAATACCCTGTTTGAACATGTACTCATTCCATTAGGATCTTTTAATGTTACACCTAATTCAATATTTCGTATATATATTGAAAAAAAAATAATTTTATATTTTTAAAATGAATAAAAAAATTGTAATTAATCCTTTATATATTTTTCAAACAATGCCATATCTATATTTTTAAAAACAAAACAAAAATATAAGAAAATTCTCAATTTTTATCGTTTTCTCCCTTACATTATGGAAAATGTCTTGATTCTGTTATATATATATATATATAGGGATGATAAATTATAAAAGAATTCACGAGTTTATAACACATAAATATTTTATAATAACTATGAATTTTAAATTTATTATTTTTGATCAATCTAGTTATTGTAATATGATAACTTTAATATAGGAGAATTTTAGTAATTAATTATGATTACATGCTGTGACCACAACACCAACCCCTTAATTCAAAGTCATGTTTGGAGTGTTGTTGGAAATTGGAATTTAAAAGGGCAATATATTAAAAAACAAATACCAACAAAAAATTATTTAATTATATCATTAATGTGGAAATATAAGTTGCCTATAGATACAAGTTAGGACCAATATGGTTGTATTTAATATTCACAGTGTCATCTTTTGGCCTAATAATTAAAGTCGAACGTTATCTTATTCACCACATGAGTTCGAATTATTGTCTCGATATTTAGAGGGATCCTGCAGATATATATGGCGTAAGTGCAATCCTTCCTGACAGATTTGTGGCATGCTATCCCTATTTTTTCATTTTGTGCGCCCCCCCCCCTCTCAATATATATATATAATATTAGTCATTGTGGAACGTTCTTTATATGCGTATATAATAAATAATATTTTATATTTTAAAATATATTATAAATAAAAATAAAATTATAATTCAGTACGTTATATTAATAAAAAAAAATTATCAATTAGTATAAATTTTGAAAAGTTAATAAATTAGTTATTTTATCATGAGGGACAATTTTTACTTTACAAAAAACTGGTGCGGCGGTGTCATTAACCGTTGTTTGTGAGTGTGGATGGGCTTTTCTTTTTATATTAGTATAAATATATGAAAAAATTGCACTTTTAGTCCTCACAATAAAGTTTGTTGTACTTTTAGTCCCACAATTTACGATGTTAGCACATTTAGTCCTATAGGATGAATATTGTGACATATTTGGTCCCACAAAATAAAAATTGTGCACATTTGGTCCCATAGGATAAAAATTTTGCACGTTTGGTTTCGTAGGATATAAAGTAATGGGACCACACGTGCCATAATTTTATGGGATCAAATGCGCAACTTTATATTATATAAAACCAAATGTGCCACGATATTTATCTTATGAGATTAAATGTGCCGCGATATTTATCCTATGAGATTAAATGTGCTACAATATTTATCCTATGAGACTATATGTGCCAAGCCCGAAAACCATGAGAACAGAAGTGCAACCGCCTATCGTGTGTGACTAAAAGTGCAATTTTTCCCAATATATATAGAGGGTAAATAACAAAGTTTTTTTTTTTATAAAATTTGTCATAATTACAAAAAATTTATTTAAATTAACAATTGTCTACAAATACCTTTTACAATAGACTGTCACGAGGGTATTTTGTAACTTTTTAAACGATAAAAAAGTATTTGTAATTATTTTAAAAAGTTGAACGTAATTTACCTATATATATATTCAAAGTGCCCACAATAAAGAAATTAATTAATAAGTAGTAATAGAGGAGAAAGAAAATAGGGGTATAGAACAGACTTTCATCAAACATTACACACAACACAACAGACAGACATCAAACACACAACTTCCTCAAAATACAAACGCATTTACACACAAAATCTCTATCTCTAATCTCCTCTCTCTAACAACACGCACAAAATCTCTGCTCCTCCATCACACTTGACACATAGTAAGCGAAGAGCCCAGGAATTTGAGAACACAAACGACACTTATCTTCTCTCTCTAGGAATTTTCGGTAATATATAATCTGGGGGAGTCTGAAACAATACAAACACTCGGAGGCGGCGGAGTGCAAACGGGATTAGGGTTTTTTTTTCCTCCCCTCGTGCAGAAAGAGTTTTGAGGGTATAGATTTTGCTTTTCAATTTCAATCGTGAAGAATCGGGTTCAGTCTATATATATTTTTTTCCTAGTCATTGATATATATCAAGACCATTTCTGATTTCTTTGGGGATTTCGTATTGCTGGACTCTTCAAACCCTAGGATTTTACTGGGTTTTTTTGGTAATTGTGGGACGGAGTTTAGGGTACAGGGTTTGATTGTCTCCGCGTTCTTTCATATGGGTATCGTTTGTTTTTGAAGGATTGTCTGTTTTGGGTTATATATGCTTGGAGTGGGGTAGTATTAGGTAGCATTTGTTAAATTTGCTTGTCGTTCTGATTTCTCGGCTTGTTTTTGTTGAGCGCGAGGCCTTTAGTAGCAGTTTCTAATGCTGTTCTGCGTAGTGAGAAGGTAACAGAAGTTTCAAGTTTCGGATTGACTTAGTAGAGTTGTTCTTGATTGACTTAATAGTTAATATATTGTACAGAAAGAGAAAACACTCTAGTTACCGAATGCAGGACGATATTCTTTGATTCGGATGCGTGTTTCTTGGAGGATTAGATAAGGGCTTTTTTGGACTTTTCTTGTCGGAGTCCCGGCTAATGAGTTTTGGAGCAGGGAGATTAGGATGTTGATGCGAAGAGAAGTGGGATTAGAGTAAAGAGAATTTCGGAGTTAGTAAAGTTAGAAAGTTAGACCGACATTTGTTTCGTCTGGGTGTGGAGATGTTGGCATAATTGTTATTTGTGTACGCTACAGATGCTTGGTCATCAACTCTAAGAAGACAAGTTCATTTTCTTTCCATTTATATTTTTGTATACGATAATGTTTACCACTAGTTATGGAAAGAAGTGAGCCCACGCTAATACCAGAATGGTTGAGAAGTGCTGGAAGCCTGAATGGTGGCGGCTCTATATCACATTCAGGTAATTTCATTGTTTTTAAGCAAATATAGTGTATCAAACATTTGTGCTTTGACTGTAGTTAGTTCCTGATGCTGTTTTTGTTGTTTTAGATGAACAAACTACAACAAAGCTTGCGAGGAATAAATCACTTGTGAATAGTAATGGTCATGATTCTGCACGATCTTTTAGTTCTGACAGAACTACCTCGTCATACTTCCGCCGGAGTTCTAGTAGTAATGGTTCTGGTCATCTGAGGTCTCATAGTAGCTTTGGTAGAAACCATCATGACAGGGACTGGGAGAAAGATGCATGTGATTCTCGTGACAAGGACAAGTCAGTTTTAGGAGATCGTTGGCACCGGGACTTTTCAGATGCAATGGGGAATACCTTATTAAGCAAATTTGAGAGAGACGGGTTAAGGCGTTCCCAGTCGATGATTTCTGGGAAACGTGGGGACACATGGCACAAGAAAGTTGGAACTGATTTGAACATTGCTAGTGGAAATAATACCAATGGTTTACCTTCCAAGGGCAGTCCCATTGGTGGGGTGAACAAAACAACTTTCGAGAGAGATTTTCCATCATTGGGTGCAGAAGAAAGAGCAGCAATTCCTGAGGTTGGGAGAGTCCCTTCTCCTGGAGTGAGTTCTGCCCTTCAGAGCTTACCTATTGGTACCCCAACTATTATCAGGGGTGAGAAATGGAGATCGGCTTTGGCTGAGGTTCCTGTTTTAGTTGGAAATAATGTGACTGGCATCTCGTCTGTGCAACAAGCTGCTCCATCAAGTTCTGCCTCTGTCGCTTTGGGTTCAACCACCAGTCTCAACATGGCTGAAGCTGTAGCTCAGGGTCCATCTCGTGCTCAGACTACTCCTCAGGTTGGTCTCGTTCTCCTTTAATAATGGAGTAGATTATGAGTGTGCTAATACTCAATGCTTTTTTGTTAGTTATCTATCGGAACTCAGAGACTTGAAGAACTGGCTATTAAACAATCTAGGCAATTAATTCCTGTGACACCGTCCATGCCAAAACCTCTGGTGAGGGTGCAACTATCCATGCTTGGAAATTTATGATTCTCAATTCCTAGTTTGTGTATTGCCTTTTCCTTTTGCTGTATAGCTTTCTCTTTTTTTCTAGAGTTTTTAGGGAATATCCGATGTTTCATATGGTTGTTGGATGAATTAGGAACACTTCTGTTTATCAGTTCAATGTGAACTGACTCTCTTGTAGATTGCGTGACTTAGTAATTTTCTTTACTGTTTTTTGGTATATAAAAGAAGTGATATGGCAGAGGATGGCATATTCATTAATTATGGCAAAGTGGTGAGGAAACCTGTTCATTCAACTCTAAAATCTGATATATACTAAAGAATGCAACCATCCAAATCCTTTAATGATGTTACAATTTCTGGTTCCACACTACAGCATATACTTATTTTCCATAGTATGCCTGAGTGTAGATTGGATAAAAAGCCTGGGTACCATGAAACTTGCCCTAGAGGAGATTTGTTATGAAAGGGAACACATTTGTGTTGAGAAAAATGGATTGCAAGAGCTTTCTCCTGCAATTTTCTCTATTGCAAGTTATCTTTGATAATTGGTTTTATAGTGTATTCCTTAATAGATGATGTAAGATTATCAGGAGTTGGAAATTTATTTCTGCACACCAGCAGTATCGTCCTCGGAAAGGAAACTGAAAATAGATGGGAATGTTTGTCCAAGTATGTGAGTTGCATCACTTGAGAATTTTGGTGAATCCATTTATGAAATGGGTAACAAACTGTGAAAGTCAATAAGATCAGAACACTCAAAGAATGGATATAATTTTGTACATTATTCCACGATATCTGCCCTAACACAGGCATCAGTGCAATCGGTATCCATGGTAATTTGCAGGTATTCTAATGTCGAGGCCGTTTTAATGTAGCTTAGACAGCAGTGTGGTGGGAAAAATATTCAAAGTCATTCCTTCTATATATTTGTGTCCCTTTTGATCTTTTGATGAGAAAATAAGTGTTGATGCAAGTGGAAATGCCGGGATCATTAAGCAGTTTCTATGCAAGTAGAAATGCCAGGATCATGCCTATTAATTGATAAAGTATAAGCATTTCTATTCATTAAGCAATTCTAGGAAATGCCAAGATCAGTTTGTCTATCCCGTATGTTATGCTGTGTACTTTATAGAAGAGGGCCAGGTACCGGGTCTCTCTAGAAATTAGCTAGACTTTGGAGTTGAGAGATCAAAGTAGAGAGATAATAGTTGACTGTCTTCCCTTTTTGATTGTGGAATTTGTCGGAGGCATGTGTGGCAAGGTTGTCTTATTGAGGTATTTGTGGTTGATCTCTTTTTGTGATATCCAGTCATCCAGATTGACCATTTTTGATGAAAAAGAAGAAATTTGCAGAATCTTTGGATAGTGACAAGCATTATTGACAATGGAGATGGGAATTTAAATTTTGCAACTGGAGCCTAATGAGATTGTATCAGGAGGGAAAGTTGAAGCAACTGTTAGATCCATCTTCATTTTGAAAACATTCTTTTATTATCCATTATTGATGTTATTTCTTTATATATGTCCTATGCCCAACATTGAATTTGTTGTATATTGTGTTTCTACTCATTCATGTTAAATGACGTTTTCTTTGTGGGCTTATGCAGTGTTTTCACGATGAATTCATCTATATTCAGTGTGCTCCTGAGAAATGAGACTATATGAGCAAACAATTGGAGAAAAAAAAAGTTCTTGATTTCTTGCTCTCATGATTATCATTATGTTCCAAACTTTATATGCAGAGATATGGAGATAGATGGACTTTGGGTTCTGTTGACACTACAATTTAGATGGTGACATCAATCAGTGCATTGATCTCTTATGAATTATGCTTTATTTTGTTGCAAGTGTAACCCATAAATTGATGCTAGAAAGCAGGAGACAGCTGCTTGTAGGATAGTGATGTTGAATGGACATATAGGTTTGTGATCATCTTCTTTTAGGTGGAGTTTTCCAATAGTTTATACTACAGTATTGGGTGGAGGAGGCAGAGGGAAAAGCTAGACTAAAATAAAAGCTTGGATTAAGTTGTTTTATTGTGAAATGTCTGTATCCTAGCAGTAAAAAATGGTATCGTTTTGCCCCCTTTCTATAAGTAAATAACATTGAGAATGTTTGCATAGAACCATAAACTAGTTGTTCTCTGATAACTCCTTACAGCTTTGTAGAAAGTTAGATGCCATTGCTAAACTTTCTGCCTCTAATACTTTAGGGCTCCCCCCCCCTTGATATGTATGTCGTGGTTGCATAGGTTGAAAAAATTAATATTAGTTAGTAGCTGTTTAATTACTTTTGCTATATGGTTTTCCACTATTTTGGCATGAAGTGATTGTAGTCTGCAGACTATTTTATGAATGATCTGTAAATTATGCTGAAATTTGCTGCAGGCTGCCTGTTCTGCAGATAAACAGAAAACTAAAGTGGGCCAGCAGCAGCATGTTGTAACATCTTCACTTGCTGCTAACCAGTCTCCGCGTGGTGGGCCTGTCAAGGCTGATGTTTCGAAGACATCAAATGTGGGAAAGCTTCATGTTCTGAAGCCAGTGCGAGAAAAGAATGGTACTACTCCTGTTGTCAAGGAAAACTTGAGTCCAACAAGTGGTAGTAAATTAGTAAGTTCTCCACTTGCTGCTCCATCTCTTTCTGGATCTGCAGCAACCAGGGTCCTACCAAACAACCCAGTCGCGGACCGGAAGCCAGTGTGGACTGTGCTTGAGAAGCGACCAACCTCTCAAGCTCAAAGTCGAAATGATTTTTTCAACTCAGTGCGAAAGAAATCTATGGCTAACTCCACTTCTGTTGCTGATGCTGCCATAGCAAACTCCTCACCTGTTGACACTGCACCTGCTGCATCACCATCTTTTTCAGATAAGCTTACTGAAACAGAAATTGTGGTTGCTCCTAATACTCAGGACCGCAATGCCTCATCAGGTGTAAACCTGAGTGGGGAGAATTTGTCTGGGACAAGAAGTGATACTGCCTGCAATGGTGATGTTTGTGATGCCCAGAACTATGTTAGCAATGGGAAGAAAAATCATACCTCTGATCCTATATTTTCGGAGGAGGAGGAGGCTGCCTTCCTACGTTCTCTGGGCTGGGAGGAGAATGCTGACGAGGGTGGTCTTACTGATGAAGAAATCAGTGCTTTCTTCAGGGATGTTACTAAGGTACTTGCCCTTGATTGAAAATTTTATCTGTTTCTTGGGTTTATTCCCTAGTGGCTTTTCAATTGTACAACGTGGTAATGATAGCATTTTACTTTTCGGCATTTTTTCTATATTCCTATCCTTTTTTCACAACACACATGGTGACCTCTACCTAAGTATTACCTATGGGCATGAAATCATCGCCATTTCTGTTGTATAGCAAAATTTTGATATACTTTGCCTTCTCGCTAAACATGATTTTTCTTGTGTGGCGCAGTACGTCGATTCAAAGCCATCCCTTAAAATCCTGCAAGCAGTACAGCCTAAAATCTTGTTGCCTTTTGACTCACATATTGGTGGCATTTCTTCTGGGTTGAACTCACCTGATGCTAAGCTGGAATCTTGATTTGCTCAATGTGCTGGGTTCTGCTGAGACCCTTATTTTATTGGGGAAGAGATGAGTTTTTTTCCTTACTCTGTTTGCCCAATGTTGAATGCGGATAACCAAGCAGGTGGTTGCAAGAAGAAGATGAAGGTGCATCAATAGTTTTACTGTTTCATGGAAGTGAAATAGGAATAAGTTACTGATGGTACATCCTGATGATGACTTCTGATGACTGTTGTGGGTTCTAGGTTTTTCATGAGTCAAAAAATTCTTAGTAAAGAGAATAGAAAAATGGTCTGGGTCTTAACATTTTTGGTTTTTCCGAATGGGAAATCATCTTTAACACTGGTATATGGGTTTTTCTTTTGTTGGGGTGGGGAAGAGGGAGAGAGAGCAGAAGAGAAGAAAGCAGCAAGGACTTGCTATGTTCTTTGCTATTCACATTTCCCACCATTCTTTGTTCTTTCTAATGTTAACCTGAGAATTCGGGTATGAATTCTCTCGTTTTTTTCGATGTCTTATGATTTTTTGCGCTCTTGAAATAAGTTTATGGTATTGATCAGGTGATGACGGTCCACTTATTTGTGGCTCAACTCGGATATTGTGACATGATGACACTTGTAATGTCATGCCTAAAGAGTTGGAATGCTGTTTGATCTTTCCTGTTTTTCAGGCCATAAACAAAATAAAGAAGTTGGAGAATTTCTTACAGGTGACTCTCACCAAATGCTGAGATTGTTGGATATTGGGTTTGTCTAAAGTTAAGTTGATGTGGAATACAGCAGATTTTCTCCTCCAAAATAAGAGTGGTTTGGTTTGTGAATTTCTGCTGGTTAACAAAAAGTAAACTGCTCTACTACTCCCACAAGTTTGTGGGAGTGTTGGCATTTACCTAAGTTTTGGCTGATGTCAACATTTTCTGTCTAAATTTTTTTATTAAAGGGGTATAGTCATAAAGGAAAAATGCTCAAAAGAATTGGAAATGTAAGTTTAAAAATGTTTTTGGCGATATATAATTTTATATTTTTAGCGAACATCAGGGTTGGATTAAACCAAAAATAGATTTAACCCTAATTCTTGGCTGTATCTTTAATGTTAATAGTTAAGAATAAATGTTGCACACACCAAAGTCGTGCTATATTATTTAATATCTAAATCTAAACATTAAATATATTTAATAGAATTTGGTTGGCCAAAATTGAGGCATTGGCCGCACGGTTGATCGAGTGGTCATACTCATATCTTAGGGTTAGGGGGATAGGCCTAAGACACTGCTTCGGCCACGCTACATCAATATAATTACCACATTTTTCAACCTAGCATTATGAACCTTATCAAGGACTTGACTACATGAATTTTAGGCTAAATTATAAAGATGCCCTCTGAAATTAGGTCTACATCTAGTGGAGTTGGCAATAGATCGGGTTTGGGGTTTGGGGTTTGTTTGGATGGAGTTGAGACCCGTGGAGGGTTGTAAATTTCTTGTGGAGGATGAATTAGGGCTATGAAGCTACAATTATTAGGCCATTTACTCTGGTAATAGAGCTGGACTTCTGAGTCCACAGTTGAGCATTTGCATATTTGTGAGGAGGCGGTTGGGCAGGCTATGATATAGAGCTATATCAGGTCAAAGTTGGAGCAAGTTAATTAAAGTTCGGGTCACCCGAGTCGTGATATTTTAATATAGTGGTTAAAATTAAGATCAAATGAATGATGAATTCAAATTTCATTAGACGTGTGGATATTTATCTCATCTTATATAAATTTATGATAATTTATTTCGTTGTTCTTAATCATATTGATTGGATTAATTATGTAATTTTGTAATTACCGTTTTATTCATACTGGGACAAAACTATCAAGACAAAAGAAGAAAAAAAAAAAAAAGAAAAAGAATATCAAAGGTTGAGGTTGTTTCAATCATACATGCATGTAAGATTTGTAATGGTTGAGTGCATCTATATGAAACATTTGAAAAACTAAATAAACTTTGACAAGGAATGGTGTGAAAGAGACTAATTTTGTGTGAAAATCAAAACATTATCCTATCCCAAGTCAAATACTTAGAAAAAAAGTATAATGAGAAATGTGAAATTCATGTTTTACCTTGACCAATTGATGCCTATTACAACTTTGAAAAACTTACAAAAATATATTGTAGAATATTTTGAAGTGATGTATGTCTTGTATGAATAAATAATAATATTGCAATCATTTAATTTTCTTTTTTAATCTTTCATGTTATCTTACTATTTTTTAGTATTAAACAAAATCGTGAGGCCACTATGAAGTCAAGGCGGTCAATACCTTATGCATTGGGGCATTGATCGAATTGCAAGCCACATGATTTAGTGTTGTCTGAGGGAACGAAAGCATGTGCTCGTTCCAAGTCTTTCATTTGGGGCTGATGATGTAAGCAGATGTCCCTCATTGATTGTCAATGAGGAATTTAAGCGGCTTATAAACCATTCTCTCCCTAACGAAGCGCCTTTATAAAACAAAATCGATAGGTTCATACGAAATTAAAACAAACAATACCTCGCACAACAAACCAATGATCGAGTCGCAAACTACTTTAATATGGTTTGATTATTCATGTCAAAAGAATTATTTTCCAAATAATAAAATAGTTGGGCTTGTATTTTTAGATAGAATATAATAATTATGAGTTTTTGTATTACTTGGACAAATATTAGAGCTAGCTTAATTTGCTTCTCCCCGAAACCATGAAAATTAAATACTTAGCAAATGCATTCTTACTATAAAAGTGGATAGTATTATTAATAAAAATTCAAGCGATATTATAAAAAATATCATTAATTAAATATATTATTTGATAATAATTTTTATTTTGTTATAGTAATGATTTTCATTATTTTATTAGTGACAAAATTATACAAAACTTGTTGTCACTAGTCGTTAGTGATAAAAAAAAAATATTTATAAAGTTGTTATATTGACAAGTAGTGACACGTATATATTGACGATTTTAATAGAGATAAATATAAATTGTTATTATGATTAAACTATCATTAAATTATCACTATACATATAGCATCATCTACCAAAAATGATAATTTTATGTATAATTTTTATTATCATGATTTTTTTTAAAAATTATATTATGACAAAAATAAAATTATTGTCATTTAATTCTTATATTAGTGATATTAATTGTTACGATCTATTACAACTACCTTCTATGATATTTGACATAATTATAAATACCTCCTTATTGTTTAAAAAATTACAAACACCCTGTTGATTTTATGTCTGTTTAACACCCTTGAGGTTTGCTTTACGTCTAACAAACAAGTCCCTTCGTTAGTTAAAATTCACCAATTTTTATTGATATCAACAAAAAATTAGAAAAAAAAATTCTATATTACCCACAATTGACTTACTATTGATTTGTTGCGGATCAAATAAATTTTTTTATGATTAAATTATCCTCATACATCTTTCATGCGTTAATGTGTGTGACAAGGTATATCTCCACTGTTATAAGGATAATTTAGACGAAAAAAACTTATTTTACCTGCAATAAGTCAGTAATAAGTCAATCGAAAGTAAACATTAATTTTTATTCAGTTTTTTAGTTAATATCAGCAAATTCAGTGAATTTTGATTAAAAAGATGACTTATTTCAGATGGAAACAAACATTAGGGACGCTAGATGTAATCTTCCAAACCACAAGGGTTCTAGATGTAATTACACTATACGTCAGCAGAAGGGAGTGTATTTATTTCTAATTTTTATTGATCACTATTAAATAAAATCGATGCAAAATATAAATTTTTCATTAAGAAAATATTATTTGTCATGGTAAAAATAAAGATCATGGCAAATTTTTCAATCACCCTCACAAATACTACGGTCAACAACTGTTGCATGATTGTTGTAACGAAAGTTCCCTTCTTTCGAGAATCCAAATAACTTGCTTTAATTTGAGCATAATATATCTTTTTTTTTAAAAAAAAAAAGAATATGGGACCTTGGTCAAATAGATCGAATCGAAACAAACTTCAATGCAACATTAATTAAAAATAATGATACGAATTAATCACTCAAGATGTATCTTAATTTTTAATAAATAAAATAAAATAAAATAATTGCATGATAAAATATTATAATAATTGAAAGAATTAGCTGCGGCGACGTTTGCTCTTCCAAAAGTCAAATCTTGGATCCATCAACCCTTTTATATTTTAGAAGCTTGTCTTTCATAATTACTATCACAATTCTCAATTCCCCAATTTTTTAAATAATCCAACAAAATTACTATCACAAATATTTTTTGTCATTTATAAAATTATAAATATACGCTCGAAAGATGTTAATGTAATGTCATTTGATATAACCGTAGAACTATTATTTTTGGCAGAAAAATTGTATGTGACTTGCACATAACACAATTAAATTGCAATTTTAATCCTGTAATTTAGGGGGTATTGACATTTTTAATCCTATAATTTAGGAGAGTTGGCATTTTTGATCCTTCATGAATTGATTTGCAGGACTAAAATTATAAAATTATAGGATTAAATTGTGAAAATTAATTCACACAAAATTAAAAATATCATCCCCTAAATTATAGGACTAAAATTACAATTTTCCCTAGCAAAGATTAATAATGATGCAAGAAGCCAATGTAAGAAATGAGTAGTAGGAATGATTAGGGATGTCTTTTCAACAAATAAAATGACGACACATTACTCATAATTATAACGCACGTAGAATATATATATAGACAGTATAAAGGAAAGACAAAGAGTACTAATCAAAACATTTGTGAAATTTCGGCTAATGACATTATGATTTATGACCATTGAACACTTGATAACGTTATATTTCACAATCATTGACCTTTTGTAGTTTAGTAAAACAAAATAACTCAAAACAATCATATATATATATATATCTGCATATGTTAGGCATGAAACTTTACTATTAGTCGTTGTTTTTATAAGTAAGATCAAAATATTACGTATAACTAAAAATCATACGTGTTTTGACTATAGGCAAATAATGATTAAATCCGTCATCAGAATTTATGTTTTTGCATCAATTTTGTTCGATCGTAGTAGATAATATGTCGATTTACCACTCCATCTGATAATTCTCCATTTACACCTAATCCCTTTCCATTAGGATTTAGATGGAAAAATGCTGATGTGAACAAATAAAATTACGTAAAATTTTAATTTTACTCATCATTTAACATTCTCATATATACTTTTGTACTTATAAGGAGATAAATGTACTATATATAGAGAATGGGGTTAACATCGTCGCATTCTTTTCTTATAACTTATAAGTACAAAATTATTGCATGGGAATGTTAAATAAGGGGTAAAATTAAAAAATTATGTAATTTTTCTATTGACGTTAATATTTTTCATTCAAATCCCAACGAAAGAAGGCCACCTACGATAAATTTAGGGGCGTAAGTATAATTTTAAATTTTTTTTATGAAAATATATTTTATATTTTAGAGGGAGTTTAATATTAATTAATTAAACTATATATATATATAGCGTGAAGAAATGAACATATCTGCATTGTGACCATCACCAATTAATATATATATAATTTAAATGAGTTGAAAGTACTGATCACCCAAAATTAACGTAATTGAGAGGAGGTGGTGGGGAAGTTGGTAATTAAAATAATAATAAAATAAATGCCCAAGACTGGAAAATGGAAAAGAGGAGTTGACAATCTCCAGATCTGATCCCAACCTTTCCTCTGTTTATACGATTTCTTACTCCCCTCCTATTCCATCATTTATAGTTCCAAAAAATACAATTTTAGTCATGTAAGTTAGATAGTGGTAATTTTAATTATGTTTAAATAAAAATTCGTAACCTGGGTGGCCTGTAAGTTTAAAAATTATTTCAATTTCAGTCTTTTCCGGCCATTTGATCGGCAAAATTCCACATCATCAGTTATGTCAATACCTAATTGGGACTTTTGACGAATTTGATGACGTGAAAGTCCAATTTAATTTTTTTTTTAAGAAAATAACTTGGCAAAAAGAAAATTACCACTTGATGATATAGCAAATTTTTCAAGTTGTAATTTTTCAAGTTGTAAGTTTTTTAGACTTGCAAGCTATTGAATTCATCTGAAGCCTCAACTTATTTAGGTGTTGACATAATTGATGACAGAGAATTTTTCAGTAAAATTGGCCAAAAAGGACTAAAATTGACGAAATTATTAATTTTAATTTGAATAGGCTAACTTCCTGACTTGTCGGACTAAAACTATATATATATATTTTTTTTTCTTTTTAAAGACTGTATTTTTATTTTGTGCTATAGACATTACCATTATTATAGTATTATGGTAAGTGAATTTTTGTAAAATATGTTATAAAATAAATTTTATACATGTGATGTATATATAATAAAAAATAAAATGTTATTGCAATTTATTTATAAAAAGATTTGAATTTATAGGTACATTATACATATTACACATACAATCATTAATCTGATCTACAATTGATTTAAACAAGAATTGCATGCACGTGCACTTCATATCTTCTTGTATTACCCAAATCGCCCCTCAAACGAAACTCTACGCTCCAACTAATTAATCTATAAACAGATAGCCCGGTCCCTTCGTTACATCAATGGTATTTTAGTCATTTCACGCTAAGCCCAAGGGCATTATAGTCTTTTCACAATAACCATTTACTACCAAAAAAAAATAAAATAGCCCACAAGAAATATTGAGGGTACATTGTGATATATCATCCTCATATTATACATATATATATATATATTAATGTATTATATTATTCAAAGCAGATAGCCCGGTCCCTTCGTTACATCAATGGTATTTTAGTCATTTCACGCTAAGCCCAAGGGCATTATAGTCTTTTCACAATAACCATTTACTACCAAAAAAAAATAAAATAGCCCACAAGAAATATTGAGGGTACATTGTGATATATCATCCTCATATTATACATATATATATATATATTAATGTATTATATTATTCAAAGGGATAATTACAGTTCCTTCATTTAAGGGTTTAGTATAATTACATATAAATTTTTTGTAATTTGGATATCTAACACCTTTGATGTTTGTTTTCGTTCAATAATAGATTCATTTCTTAGTCAAAATTTATCGAATTTGTTGATATTAGAAAAAAACTGAATGAAAGTCCACTTCTACTTCCGATCGACTTAATGCAAGTTTAACAATTTTTTTTCTAACCAAACTACCCTTATACATCTTTGCATGTGAACAGATACATTTTCAACTTTATAAGGGTAGTTTAGTTAGAAAAAATTTGTTTAACCTGCAATAAATGTGGAATAAATCAATTAGGGATAAATATGAATTTTCATTCAATTTTTTAATAGTTAATATCAGCAAATTTTGTAAATTTCTACTAACGTATGAATCTATTTATTAAATAAAAACAAACATTAAAAGTATTAGATATAATTTTTCAAATTATAAAAAATTTACTTATGTATAATTACACCAAATTAACCTCAAGAGAGGGTGATGTAATTGTCGCTTCTTCACATTATGAGTAATAATTAATGAAGGAGAAAATGGTAATTAAAAGTCAAAGATTAGATGCGCCCTCAATTGCCTCACTATACTACTCATGTAGTACTAATTCTCTCTCTCTCTCTCTCTCTCTCTCTCTCTCTCTCTCTCTCTCTTTCTTTCTTCTCCTACTATATTAACTCGTTTAATTTCGGACAAGGGAATTGACTTCGGTGCCTCAAAAGTAGCACTCTTACCTAGAACCAGACAAACAATTCCCAAACCAAAATATATATATATATATATTCTTTGCATATTTATATATATATATATATTTCTTGCGTGCTGATAATTGATATTTATGGCAAGAGAGGGAGAAGATCAAGAAAATCGTGAAACCATGGAAATTGATCTATCCCTCAAGCTAGATGCAAAGAAACTTGTTGAAAACGCACTTGTGAAGAACGATGGTCAGTCAGACCTCCAAGAACCTGGAAATCGTGCTGCCAGTGGACGTTCTGATCAGAAGAGCTTCAAGACAGAAGAGGTATGTATGAATATATATATGTGTGTGTATATGTTTATACGTAGAGATACGGTTTTTATTGCAATTTGGCTAGTACTGAAGTTATATAGTGTGGAATACGGTGTAGATGTGTGTGCTGCAGATGCGGATGAATCGCATGAAGGAGGAGAACAAGATGTTGAGGAACGCGGTGGAGCGGACGATGAGGGATTACACTGATCTGCAGATGAAATTTGCTGTTGTTCGACAAAATAGTAAGAGGAAGGTGAGAAAAAAAGATACACAATTCATTGACATAATCAAATTCCCTGTTTAATTTTTGAATATTATGGCATGTGAAAAATAATCAAATAATTCGTAGTTTCTTGATAATATATGGTTTAGTTTGTTTATTTGATTTAGGATCCGAACATGGATTTCTTGCTGACTGGAGATCGCAACGTGGAGGACCCGAATGAGGATCCGGATAAAAGTATTATCAGTAACAGCAAACGATCGTCGCCATCACGGGAGGAGGACGATGACGATGATGTTAGAGAAAATGATGAATTAGGGTTGTCTTTGAGGGTACGAAGTAGTTGTAGTAAAGTGGAGGATGGGGAAAGGAATAAGGAGAAAAGGGAAGATGATCAAGTGAGAGGGTTTGGGGCAGTACAAGGTCATCAGCAACTGAACCTGCCCGGGAGTATGAGCAACATGATCACATCTCCACCTAGTAAAAGAGCTAGGGTTTCGGTCAGGGCAAGATGTGAAGCAGCCACTGTGAGTTCAAGAACCATCCTATAAATATATATATATTTATATATATTATATTTTCATTTCAATTCATTGAAGTTGTTCTTTTGAAAAGTTTGCGGGACAACATAATTTTGTACCATGTGAAGATTGGATAGAAGTGTTATGTGTTGTGGTGATATGTTTGTGATTGATTAGATGAATGATGGATGCCAATGGAGAAAATACGGTCAAAAGATTGCCAAAGGAAATCCTTGCCCTCGAGCGTACTATCGTTGCACTGTAGCCCCTGGATGCCCTGTGAGAAAACAGGTATTATTCGTAAAAGTTTCTTTAACAATCTTGTCAATTTTCTTTTTTGTTCTTAATTTGAAAAAAAGAAGTAGAAAAATTCTTACTCAAATCAAATTTGATCGAACCAAATCAATTCTTACTCAAATCAAATTTGATCGAACCAAATCAATCATAGAGCAAGTGATTGGTTACTTTTCCTAAACTATGTACCAATTACATGGTAAGTGTATTTACACTTGTCATATAATTGATTTAAATCCGATCAAACTTAGTCTAGATTAGAATTTACTAAAATATATTGTATAGTACTGTTTGTTTCCTTATTGGTTGAATTTCTTATGAATGGAACGACAACTTGGATGTATACATGAGCAGGTTCAGAGATGTCTGGAAGACATGTCGATATTGATCACGACATATGAAGGAACGCACAATCATCCACTCCCTGTAGGCGCGACAGCAATGGCATCAACAACGTCGTCAGCAACAGCTGCCTCCTTCATGTTCTTGGATCCGACCAACAATCCCTTCTACAATAACGGAAATCTATCTTCGACCTTAAACCAATCACCTCATCCTTACAACAACTACAACAATAGCCCTCTTGTACTAAATCCCTCTTCTCCTTACATGCCAAACCTAGGAGCCCTCAACCCTAATTATCATCACCAAGACCCCACCAAGGGCATTGTTCTTGACCTCACAAACAATGCTAGCTCCTCAAATTCCATGAACCCCCAATTGGGGCACCTTTCTTGGATGCCTAAACAAGGGAATTTCTTCAATGAAAACACACTTGCAAGCCAACTTTTCCCATGCCCTAATACACTAGTTGAAGATTTAGGGCACAAAGGTGGTGATCAAAGGAACAGCTTTAGCAAACCACTAATGTTGCCTGAAAATCATGTGAGTGCAATTGCTTCTGATCCTAAGTTTAGGGTTGCTGTTGCAGCAGCCATTTCCTCACTCATAAGTAAAGATAGCCAAACAACTCCAACAAGTTTACCTCCTAAGGACGATCACGGGGAGGGGAGCAGCAGTGGCGACCTTAGGGATAACCCTATTGAGCGTTTGGCAACAGAATACTCCAAAATTTAAAGGTTTTTTTTTTATATATATATAAAACAATTTGAACGAGCGATGTTTGATTAATGGTAGATTATATGATACTTATACAGTGTTCAGTAATTAAATTTTTTGGAGGTAGGGATATCTTTATATTAGTGAAACATTACAATTTGCTTTATTTTTTTCTGGGATTATATACTATGTTATTAGTGTTGTCAGCTGGAGGCTCCATGTGAAGCCTTGACTGTTGTAAAGCTCAAGAACTTGAACATGGAAACAAAAGGTTTATTTATTTATTTATTTATTATATATATATATATATATAGAGTTAGTATTCCCAAGAAAATTTAGATCTGATCCCAATTAATTTCTGTTGATTTGGATAGCAAAAACTATCTTATTACATATGCATTAATGATGGTACACTTTGTATCTGGCTATTGTACATTGTTTAATATATGTGGAAATAATTAGTAATTAATAATTAATTATACTATAAGAGCTATGATTTCAATTAATATCTTTTTAGGGGTCCAAATGGCAGGCATCTTACTCAAAGGGGCGGCTTTGAATGCTAAGGTCCCCAGCACCTTAATTTGTTATTAATTAGCAGTAAACTTAGATAATTAGGAACAAAGAGGATGGTCCAAACAGTGTATTATAGCTAATACGATCGAGATTAATTCAAGCTGTGGGACTGCGATTTTGATTATTATTAATAATAATTATGGGATGGAGTGATCAGCTAATTATAATTGAGTTTACCAAGTACGATTTTCGTTACCTTTAAGGAGAGATTGGATGGAAAACGTCTATCACAAAGAACTAAAGAAAGAATATTAAAAATAAATTAAATACACTTCTTGTAGATCTAATGACCAATTAGAAAACATGAGTTATTTATTTATGTTTCTAATATTATAAAATTCCATTTATTACTACATCATTCAATTATTCAATCTCAAATATTGTTCAATACATCATTCTTTTTTTCAATAAGATTTGAATTATTATTATATCATTGAGTACATTCAAACTTAAATAGTACTGGTTCAATATATGGATATTTCTTAATCAATAAACACATTTAAAGAAAATATAGAAACAAGACATTACTATACATACTCACGTGTGACTTGAACCAACAACTTTTACTTATGAGACCTTAACTTTATCAATCGGCCAAGATGTCCCGGGTCGCATCTTAGCCAAGAGTAGCCAAAATGATGCAATGAAGACTTGCAGGGGTAAGGGGATGCCGGCACACGCGAATGTGCACAAACAAAAAATGAGCATAGACTTTTATGGATGTGGATTGCAATATTGTTCTAATGGGAACTCCCTTAAGTTATGAGGATTCTATCCATCAAATATGAAGTTACCATAGATGTTTGGGTACAAAGATATAAAGGCGACAATCATGCGCCATCATATATCCGAGCAGGAGATTGACGAGTAAAGCAAAGGGCTCTACGAAGATTATTAAAATTGTTTTTATGGTGAGTTTCGAGGAGTGTTGGGAACATCTCCCTCAAGTTTTTTAGTAAGACGGTTCCTTTTGGGTATAAAACAACATTGATATTTGAAAACTGCCAGTGTAGTTGCAGTGCAATAATTTTAGAGTATTGTGAGGGTAATTCTCTGTGGTGGAAGGTCAGATGGGGCTGAGATTCTGCAGAGCGAATATAGCATTAGTAAGCTATACGACGGTTCAAACGACAAGTAATTTGGAGGTTGAACAAGGTAGATGTGAAAAGGTGCGCTTCTCAACAATTTCAATGTATAATAAGGGAAAATTTTGTTAAACCTCTTATAAAGGAGGCATGCATGGTGTGCTTTAGTCAGCCCTCTCAGTGTAGCAAAGTACTAAGTAAAAGAACTCTTGGGGGTGGTGGGGGCCTCAACAACCGAATTGGATGTTTCACCACAATGCCTTCACAAGGTTGTTTGGTCGGAATGAAGAATGAATATACAGGAAAAATGAAAATAACAATAAATGTATTAAGAAAAAAGTTTTGTATTTGATTAGAAAGAAAAATGATAAAAAGGTTAGGATAAATTAGAGCTGCCCTTCGTAATATTGGGCATAATTATAAATACTTTCTTATATTTGGAAAGTTATAAATACCTATTTTAAAAAAATATAATTTTATAACTCCTAAATAGTGAGGTGAAAAATTACTATTATACTTTGTTGTTGTTGGTTTTTTTTTTTTTTTTTTAAACATTTGAGATTGGATCTAAACTATTATTTCCTGTGTGGTAAAATTCAATGAACTTAAAGAAAAAACTTCAAAGACAGTAAAAGCCCTCAAAGAAAGAAAGGATAATTACATGGCCACCCTTTTTGGATTTTGTGTAACTATATGTAAAATTTTGTAATTTGAAAAATATATTCAGTATCATTGATGTTTGTTTGTCTAACTAATAGATTCCTTCATTGATCAAAGTTCGTCGAATTTTTTGATATTATAAAAAAATTGAATGAAAATTTATATTTAACCCCAATTGACTTATTGTAAGTGAAATAAATCTTTGTATGACTAAATTATCCTTATATATCATCACACGCTAATGTATGTGAGGAAGTATAAAAATAATTTGGTCAATTTTTTTTTAACTTTTATAAGTCAGTAATAATTTTATCGAAAATAAATATTATTTTTTTTATTCTAGGTCAATGGGTCAAGCTTCTTGAGGGTGTCTCTTTTTTACTTGGCTGGGCTTAAAGGTGGGTTTGAGGTCTGTCAGGCCTTGTACCAGGCCTCCTTCTTGAACCGAACTAGGCTTGTCTCAATGGCCAAGTACTGGGCTTCCTTCTAGGGTCGAATACTGGGCTTCCTTTTAAGGTCGAATACTGGGCTTCCTTCTAGGGCCGAATACTGGACTTCCCTCTTAGGTTGAGCCCAGCAATTTTTCAGCGGCTATCCTCATGATGTGGGCCTCCTAGGATATTACGGGCATCTCGTTTTTTTCTTCTTTTTGAATTATTTGGGCCTCTTTGGGCCAACTTATTTTTATGTACACCATATTTATTAAATAAAACAAACATCAAAAGTATTAAATATAAGTTTTAAATACAAAAAAATTACACATAATTATAGCAAAGTTCAAAAAATGATGAAATTATCTCAAAAAAGATTTTCTACCTACAATGCAATACACCATCTCATCTTTTCTGTAGAATCCAAGAACCTTCAGGACTCCACCAGTATGCTCGTCAATCTACAGCACCACCTGTTTTCACCTCATTGGTCAAACTGCGTGGAACACCCACACCATATCCCAACACTCCTCACATTCACTACGTTTCACGCCCTTATTGGCCGGAACACTCTAGCCGTTTCCAACCCCTTCTCCACAACCGCAACCTATAAATAGCCACTTTCTTCCCCCTCTCACCACACTTGGAAAATCAAAATCATCATCGTCAGACCATCGTTACAGCTAAAGCAAGCAGGATAGTGCATGCAATAGATCATGGGTTCTAAGGATGTAGCTATCTGCATTCTTCTCCTCTTTGTTTCAGGTAAATCTTGAATGTGTTTGAAGGTAATCATCATAAGAGCGTACTAATTCAGCTCTGTATATTGTTTTGAGCAGAGTTTTTCATGGGCATAGCGCCGGCAGCGGCGAGGGAGAACTCCGGCACGGTGATAGGAATAGACCTGGGGACAACGTATTCATGCGTGGGGGTGTACAGAAACGGTAAAGTTGAAATCATAGCCAATGATCAAGGAAATCGAATCACACCTTCGTGGGTTGCGTTCACTGATACAGAGCGTCTGATTGGGGAAGCCGCCAAGAATCAGGCGGCTCTCAATCCCGAACGCACAATTTTTGACGTCAAACGGCTGATTGGGAGGAAGTAAGTCGCTGTTAAAGTCACATTTTTTATGGGTTTTTGTCGATTAGGAAGTACGAGGTTTTGATGGGGTGTTTTTGCAGGTTTGATGATCCAGAGGTTCAGAGGGACATGAAGATGTTGCCGTACAAGGTTGTGGATAAAGATGGAAAGCCTTACATACAGGTGAAGATCAGAGATGGGGAGATTAAGGTTTTTAGCCCTGAGGAAATCAGTGCTATGATACTGCAAAAGATGAAGGAAACAGCGGAATCCTATTTGGGCAAGAAGATTAAGAGTGCTGTCATAACTGTACCAGGTAAGCACTAGCATTACCTTATTCTGGACGCGTTTCATAATCTGTCTTTGCAATTTCTCCACAATAATCGCATCTGTTGTTCTCGCTCTGCAGCGTACTTCAACGATGCACAAAGACAAGCAACCAAGGATGCAGGGACGATTGCGGGCCTTAATGTGGCTCGGATAATCAACGAGCCGACTGCAGCTGCAATCGCTTATGGCCTCGACAAGGAAGGAGACAAGAACATCCTAGTTTTCGACCTTGGTGGTGGTACATTTGATGTGAGTGTATTGAGCATTGATAATGGAGTGTTTGAGGTTCTTGCAACGAGTGGCGACACTCATTTAGGAGGAGAAGACTTTGACCACAGAGTTATGGACTATTTCGTCAAGTTGATAAAGAGGAAATACGGCAAAGACATCAGCAAAGACAAACGGGCTCTTGGCAAGCTCCGAAAGGAGTGTGAGAGAGCCAAGAGAGCTCTGAGCAGCCAGCACCAAGTTCGGGTTGAGATCGAGTCGTTGTTTGATGGTGTTGATTTTTCTGAGCCCCTAACACGGGCGAGATTCGAGGAATTGAACATGGATTTGTTTAAGAAGACGATGGGGCCGGTGAAACGGGCGTTGGAGGATGCGAATTTGAAAAAGTCTGAGATTCATGAGATCGTGCTCGTTGGAGGCAGCACTCGTATTCCTAAGGTGCAGCAACTGTTGAAGGATTTCTTTGATGGGAAAGAGCCGAGCAAAGGTGTGAATCCCGACGAGGCAGTGGCCGTTGGAGCAGCTATTCAGGGAGGAGTCATTAGTGGAGAAGGCGGAGAGGAGACAGACAGTAAGGAGTTTCATTCAGACATCATCGTAGTTGAATTTTGTTTATACAGAGTTGTTTTGAGTTGTCAGTCACATGATATGGTTCTGTTGGTTTGCAGAAATTGTTTTGATCGATAGGACACCATTGAGTCTTGGCATCGAGACGGTGGGCGGAGTTATGACAAAGCTCATCCCAAGAAACACTGTGATTCCGACCAAGAGGTCCCAGATCTTCTCTACTTATCAGGACCAGCAAACCTCGGTGACGATCAAGGTATGAGTTTTGATACATGCAACATCTTTGCTATAATGTCTTAAAGTTACTAATACCAAGATTGTCATGTTTAGGTTTATGAAGGAGAAAGGGCGTTAACAAAAGACTGTCGAGAGCTCGGGAGGTTTGAACTATCCGGCATTCCACCTGCCCCAAGGTAAACTCACAACAGAGGAATGCATATATTTCTTCAAATTTAATAGAGTACTAACCTTTGTCTGAATTGATGAATGCTCAGCAAGTCATGAGGCAAGAAAACTAGTTGACTTAAACGACTGTCTGATTTGAATTTATAGATAACATACGAGGAAAAAGAAAAAAGAAGCCTCCGATTTTTGCAAAACTACATTACATTCTCTGTAGTCATGTTTTTGTATCCTAATCATACACGCTTGAGTTCTCTCATAGGGGAGTGCCCCAAATCGAAGTCACGTTCGAGGTCGACGTAAACGGCATACTCCACGTAACAGCAGAAGACAAGGCGGCCAAGAAGTCCAAATCCATCACCATTACGAACGACAAGGGACGTCTGAGCGAGGAGGAGATCCAAGAGAAGGTGAGAGAAGCAGAGGAGTTCGCGGAGGAGGACAGGAGGGTCAGGGAGAGGATCGAGGCCCGTAACAAGCTTGAAACCTACATTTTCAACATGAAGAGCACGATCAACGACAAGGACAAGTTTGCGGACAAGATTGAGGCTGATGACAAGGAGAAGATAGAGACGGCATTGACCGATGCAATGGAGTGGTTGGATGATAACCAGAATGCAGATAGGGATGAGTTGGTTGAGAAGATGAAGGAGTTGGAAGATGTTTGTAATCCCGTTGTGAAGAAGGTTTATGAGCAGAGTGGCTCAAGGTCTAGTGGTGATGGAGAAGAGGAAGCATACGATGAATTGTGAAGTGTACATAGGCAACATGATGGAAAATTCTAACCAAAAACTGTCTGGCCCGAACCTCAACCAATTATATGACAAATCCAGTGTATTTGTCGTATGATTTGTGTACATTTATGAAAGAGTGATGAATCACATAGCAAGTGTATTACACTTGTCTTGTGATGGATTTGATTCGATCATCTGATTTAGTTAAAAAAAAATTCATGCATGAGAATTGTCTTTTGCGGATTGGATTTTCTATTGCATATCATATATACACACCACGTGTACAAAAATGACGTAATCAATTTTATATGAGAAAAGACTTTATACATGTGTTTGTTTCTTTTCCTTTCCTTTTGTTTTGGTAATGGAATTTGACCCTAGGTTGAAAAAATAGATTAAATTATTTGATTATAATTTGAGAATAATTATTAAACTTTCAATTCGTTAAATATAATAAATTAAGTTGGAATAAACTAATTTTCGTCTAATAAGATTTGAATTAAACTTGATTCAAGTTCGATTTACTTAAATTAAAAAAAATGATAAAGTATGTGTAAGAAAAATACGTCAAATATAACTTTTAAAATTCGACAAAAATTAAAATAAGTTTATACAGTAACTGTTTACCTCGACTCCATTTATTTACATCCCTAATTACGAATCGAATGGCTAACAATTTTTTTCTAGTGGTATTTTGCATTACAAATATTTTATCGTATGAACTCTAGTCATGTTCAACTGACCAAAATTGACTACTGATACAATATATATATATATATATATATATATGAGATAAAATTTGAATATCTATGTCGGACGTTAAAATTCTTTAAAATAATTTTTGAAATGTGTCAATATACTCCAAATACAAATACGTATAGGGAGTATTTGAAACGCTTATTTTAAGCGTCTATTAGTTTATTGTTGAAAATAAGTGCGAAAGGTTGTTTTTGTTTTACAACTTCTACTTTTGAGCTACTTAAATTAATTTGATTTATGCAAAAGTTATAAGCAATTCCATATCAATTTCTGCAACTTATTAATAAAATTGAAAATATTATGTTGTTTTTTCAAATACTATATTCTTAACTTTTATTTTCAAACAGTTCCAACTTTGATTACTGTTCAACTTACCACTTTTCCTACAAATTTATTTCTGCTATGATGACCATAAAAATGGGTTAACCCAAAAAATAGAAAGAGACCAAGATCAAAGGAAATAAGGCCGAAGGTGCCCCCTAGGAGTCCCAGATCGAGTAATGGCTCAGGATGTCCCCAAGAAACCCAGTCTGACGGGAGGTGCTCTCAAGAAATAAATAAGCCACAAGAAGTCCAATCGACCCAAATACAAAAAGGCATTATAAGCCCACAATGAAACTAAATGACTTGAAATTCTCCAGTTGAAGTAAAAAAACATATCTCATAGTGTTCACAGATGGCCTAGGTGGCATCTACGTAGGACCTCTAGTGGCACCCCACATAATCAAATAAGGACCAACCGTTTTTTTAGGAAGAAGTTGCGCTGCCATTTGAGAATAACCTTTAAACCCTAAAAGCTTGAACTCCACTTAGAGGAAGATGTTTCCTCAACTATCAATCTAAGATGACATTCTTATTTCCAAAAGATGTCTTT
Organism: Sesamum indicum; assembly: GCF_000512975.1. Classification (NCBI taxonomy): domain Eukaryota; kingdom Viridiplantae; phylum Streptophyta; class Magnoliopsida; order Lamiales; family Pedaliaceae; genus Sesamum; species Sesamum indicum. Next base: position 14,580,792 of record NC_026154.1, read on the forward strand.
ATCTGCAGCAAATTCCAAACATCCTCGTGGATAATAAATCCCTCAATCTCTGGGAGATGACCTTCCACCGAACCCATAGCGGATTCAGTCTTATTTAATTATTTTAAGATCATGCTCCACCGAATCTATGAGAATCATCCATTGAGTATGTGAGGGATTCAGTCTTCTCTAACGAACTAATAATTACCTATAAATTGAGAGTTTTCTCAATGGGAGAAGACAACTTGACCTTCATACTACAAGCAATCATACTCTCATTTACACTCTTTTATTTCAAAACACTTTATTTCACTATTTTCTACTCCAAATAAACCCAAACACCAATTCTTTTCTGGTCGAGCAAAAATTATTGCAAACACTCCATGAGTTGTTTGACTTTAAAGGACCAGGATCTGAAACATGGCAACATCAAAGTAAAAACTGAAGTATGTGTATGGTATTATGAACAAGTTAACTCAAGAGATATCATATACAGAGAGAGAAAGTAGCATACTGAGCAACCACTCTCACTCACGTGCTGCCTTTTCTGCTTGCCAAGCAATTCTTCCCCTCCTCCCTCATTCTCTTCAAAAGCAACCAACTCCCAAAAGCTCAAATTTAATACTAATTCCACTGCAAACTCGACTCCAGAAAGAGACGTAGAGAATAAAGCAAAAGTAGCCAAAAGCGGTGGCCGCTGCCGTGGGCGGTGGTGGGCCTTACACTTTTTCACCCAGCTTCCCCAAATTCTCCGGCAAACAAAACTCACCCCCAATAATGACCTCCGGACCCATCACCACCTCCGCCTCCGCCGGCGCCCACCACCACTACTACCCCCCCTCCTCGTCCTCTTCGTCCTCCGCCTCCTTCCGCGGCTGCTGCTGCTGCCTCTTCCTCCTCTTCTCCTTCCTCGCACTCCTAATCCTCGCCATCGTGCTCGTCGTCGTCCTCGCCGTCAAACCCAAAAAGCCCGAATTCGAGCTCCAGCAAGTCGGGGTCCAGTACCTGGGCATCAGCCCCACCACCGCCTCCTCCGCCACCTTCTCCCTCATCATCCACATGCTCTTCACCGCCACCAACGACAATAAGGTGGGAATCAAGTACCGCGAGTCCACATTTACAATCATGTACCGCGGCATACCCCTCGGCCGTGGCGTCGTTCCCGGGTTCTTCCAACCCGCCCACAGCGTCCGCCGAATCGAGACCGCCATCGTTGTTGACCGAGTCAACTTGCTGCAAGCCGATGCCGCCGATTTATTAAGGGATGCTTCATTGAACGACCTGGTCGAGCTGCGAGTCGTCGGCGACGTCGGGGCTAAGATCCGGATTCTAGGTTTCACATCACCAGGGGTGCAGGTTAGCTCTCACCTCAATGCATATCCAAATTTTTTACCTTATTTCATCCATTATCACGATGGTTTTCTGGGATTTCTTGGTCTCTGTTCTCCGTGCATTCTACCATGTGCATTGTGGAACATCCTTGCTAAAATGCGCCAGCATGACCTTTGGTGATGATTGGATTAGGCTGCGTAATACAGTTTCATCACTCTTTTAAGTGATTGGGGCTTTAGATTTTCATTTGTTCCTTTTAAGGTAAAAAAAACCAAACTACATTTAAGGAAATAAATAGCTTAACTAATGTTAAGGATTTCAAATTATTCGACTCCAAATTTTAATTGTATTTTGTTGAACAGCGATGAATTTCAATTTTTTTTCCTAATATAGTCTTTTGAAAATCATTTTTCCTCAAACTCGTTTTTCTAAATTCAAATACCTTCTGGTACATCAATCCAAACACACCACAATTCAGATTGATCCATTTGACTTTAGGAATTTCAAATTCCTAATAAAAATCATTTGAATTTATTTGCATATTTTTATATTATTACATAAGGTTCTAAGTTTTTTCTATTTTTATTTTAAATTATATTTTTTTTTAATATTGATGACTTTTACGTTGTTTTGATATGTCGTATGAATTTGAATTCTTGCGCTAAATTCTTATATCTTATATTGATATTTGGTTGGGTTTTGAACCCAATATACGAATCGTTCTTATATTGCAAATTACCATATATTTTAGGATTAAAAATGCAATTTTCTAGTCTTTCTCTTTCACATTCATAATTTACCCCTCTGGTCTCTTACACTAGTGAAGGTGAGTGAAATATACTACATTTTTGGTCTCTTACACATAAAATTTTTCAAGGAGTCATATTTAGGGGACCAAAATTATAAAGCAACATTTTCTAAGGGACCAATTTGTAATTATTTCATTGCTCAATCAAACTTAAAGCAACTTCAATATCCTCATTATTTTTTTAAATAGATTTTGGACATGGACCCTATTTTTAATTTCATGTAATGACAAACTTCATGGACCAAAATGTACCACCTGACAAATTTGAGGGACCATAAGTGTAATTTCGCCTTTCTCGTGTTCCTCAACCCAACATTTCGTGTAGCACCAAGCACTTGTCCCCCCACCGTGCAGTTAGCATCTCCCTAGATTGTTCCCTGTTTTTACCCCCACAACCGCCCCCCTAACTCGCACTTTTTTATCTGTTCTTATTCGTTTCTGCTTTAGATTTGTACGTTACCTCCTCCCACAATTTATCATTTTTAAAGAAAATTAAAAAAAACAAAAAGAAAAAAGAAAGCTTCTTCTTTCTTGAGCCCACTTATGTTCACTTTGTTTTGTTGGTTTCTTGAAATTATTGAAGTTGGCCTCTCCCATTATTTAGGTCTCATGGCCCTTCAAATTTTCTTGGATTCTTTTCTTTGGATTAATAATGATAAATAAATTATAATAATTTATCTTGATATATTGAACAATATCTTAATTTAATTAATATATTAATATTATTTATAATGATAAATAAACTACAAATACTCACGTAAAGTGAGATAAATGCTCATACGTTTTGTGTGATTCAAACTCATGACCATAAATTTTCTTGGATGCTTTTGATCATGGATTTGATAGTTATGTAAATGTTGCATTCAATGTAATCTAAATTCAATATGTGAGAGGATATCGGAAATTTAATTGTAGAACATCTACAAAAGTGGGAAAATGCTAATAATACAGATCGGATTCAGCTAAATTCAAGTGTTTTATTTTATGAATGAATTATATTTATTATATGATTGATTTCTTGACGGAAAAAATGTGGAATGTTGGGCAGGTAGCATTGAATTGTACAATAGGGATCAGTCCTAGAAAGCAAACCCTAATATACAAGGAGTGCGGATTCGATGGCTTCACCGTCTGACCCGACCCGACCTAACTCGACTCCGGACCAAACAAACTTGGCCCGGTCCCACTCCCCACTTCGCTTTTCTATTTTTACTTTCTCTCAATATTAGAAAAAAAAAAAAAAACTAGAAATGGAGAATTTCACAAAAAGTGAATTGTCATCCCACGTGGGTTTGAGCTGTTTCTAAAGCAAAACCCAACTCATTCACTCCAACGCATAGAAAAAGAAAAAGAAAATTGGAGAAAGAGGTTTTTAAATTTTTTGGAGTCTGATTCATTGATGTTTGTCCAATTGAATTCGATATATATATATATATATATATTATGTTACATACCCAAAGACAAATCCATCAATATTTTAGAGGAATTAAGATATTAAGGATTTGATGAGTTTTTTTTCTTTTTTTCCTTTTTTAAAATAAGCTCAACCCGTTATTTATTTAGATGATTTTTTAAAACTCTTTCATCTTAATATTTCATAGAAAAGAAATATTTTCACAATGTTGTCAGTATTTTAATTTTATCATTCGTATAATGGTCGCTTCCCCCCTCGTTAAAATATTGATTTAGATGGTTTAAATTTATGATAGTTATCAGGGTTTTTTTAGTCGTCGTTCAAAATATAAAGGGATTATTATGCTAAAACTCTAATATTTTATAAGTTTTGATGTTGTATTTCACCCAAATAGTTTAAGAAAGAAATTATTTTTATATACGATTCAACATTTTTTAATTCAAATGAGCTTAATTAAACACCCTACTACTCCACTTGATAAGTTGATAGAATTGTGACCACCATTTGATATCAGCATGGACAGGAAAGCACAACGAAATTTAAAGTTTTGTCAATTAATCTAACATCAATAGCTAAATACATAAGCCTATGACCTTTCGAGTAAAGGATCGTGCACGAAACATAAAATAACCACGAGTAGGGATAATCAAATTATACATGTATTAGTTTATTTTAATTAAATATTTTTACACAATTAAATCAATCTTATTAAATTAATAGAGTTTGATGTGAGCAAAAAATCCAACTTGAGATCATTTGAGTCTCGATGAAAGTTTCCATGAGAATTGGGGGTGATTTAAGCAATTGGTGAAGAGTTGTTGCTTCTATCACCAAATTCCCAACCATCTTCTAATTCAATATTTCTATGAAGGATTGTTTGAGGTGAATAGAAGCTTGGTGGATGCGGTTAGTGCAGGTGCTTTATATGACAAAGTTCCTATCGAAGCACGCAAACTAATCGCAACAATGGCGGCTAATAATCAACAATTCAGTAGTAGAAACAACAACCCCACGAAGGGTAAACAAGGTAAATACTTCTATTGATGAACGTTTAGATAAACTTACTTCTCTTGTTGAAACATTCAACAAGTCAAGACTTGTGGGATATGTATATCTTCGGGACATTGGACCGATGTTTGTCCTTACACTTCACGAAGAATCAACCGTACATGCTGACACCATCGGTGGATTTTTCGGGCAACAACAAAGGAGATATGACCCCTTTTTCAATACCTATAATCCCAGATGGTGAGATTACCCAAATTTGAAGTATGACAATCAACCTCAAAACTTTCAAAGGGTTCCACACCAACAACTACCACCACCACCTCGAACCAATCACAATAATAGTATGCCCCTGGAGGATATCGTGAAGACACTCGCCTTGAGCACCCAACAATTCCAACAAGAAACTCATAAATTCCGCTTGAGCATACAAAATTTGAAATCCCAAATGAGCCAACTAGCCTCCTTCGTCAGCCGCTTGGAATCTCAAGGTAAGTTGCCCTCTCAAACTATTATTAATTCTAAACAAAACGTTAGTTCTATTAATTTATGCAGTGGAACAGAGTTACAACTCGAAAATAGCACTAGGTGTGGGCACACACAACAGGGCAAAACAAATGATGCACTCAAAATTCCTTCATTATCCGTTACAAAAGTATGATAATTCGACATAAAGAGTAGATGACATCAGCTTTAAAGACCATTACAAAGTCGTTACAAATAGGTTGCAAATTTTGTGAAGGATAGGGCCCTTCCAAATCTGCCTTTTCAAGCTTTTTTTCATAGTTCTAAACAAAACGTTAGTTCTATTAATTTATGCAGTGGAACAGAGTTACAACTCGAAAATAGCACTAGGTGTGGGCACACACAACAGGGCAAAACAAATGATGCACTCAAAATTCCTTCATTATCCGTTACAAAAGTATGATAATTCGACATAAAGAGTAGATGACATCAGCTTTAAAGACCATTACAAAGTCGTTACAAATAGGTTGCAAATTTTGTGAAGGATAGGGCCCTTCCAAATCTGCCTTTTCAAGCTTTTTTTCATAGTTCTAAACAAAACGTTAGTTCTATTAATTTATGCAGTGGAACAGAGTTACAACTCGAAAATAGCACTAGGTGTGGGCACACACAACAGGGCAAAACAAATGATGCACTCAAAATTCCTTCATTATCCGTTACAAAAGTATGATAATTCGACATAAAGAGTAGATGACATCAGCTTTAAAGACCATTACAAAGTCGTTACAAATAGGTTGCAAATTTTGTGAAGGATAGGGCCCTTCCAAATCTGCCTTTTCAAGCTTTTTTTCATAGTTATATATGAATGTTTTATTTATTGTTGAATACATTTTGCATTATTGAAGTTGGTATAGCATAAAAGATAACAGAAACTTCACTGATTAAATTATATATTACCCTCAGCTACCCTCTAAAATCTTTTTATTTCCTCCTTAGAATATATTATATCACAAGATATCCCAGAAATTACATTTTTGTGATTTTAAGTTTTGTATTTAAACGTTTATTTAAAAAAATAATATTTTTAATTTAACTACATATATCATGCATACAATTTTGTAAAAAAAATAACATTTTATATTCAATCACATATATAGATACTAAAATATATCACAACTATTACTCACAAAAACTACGGAGTTCATGTAGAAGTCATGGGGGTATACTTTACTATTTAAATTCGTAGTATGATGAAAACAAGAGAACGTACCTTGAATTATTGAGAGAACCTTTTGAAGAAAATTTTTGTATTGCACGACACTTACCTTATAAACCCGGCATTCTTCTTGCATCTTAGAAGCATTCATATGCAAACGTAAACAGCCTACAATGGAGAATTGACATATAAAGTTAAAACAAAGCGTATTCAAAGTCATTGTCTTAGAAATGCCACTCATGCTCTAGCCTATGCAGTTCATAAAAACTCTACCTGCAGCTCTGAAGCTCCCGTACTTGCTCCTCGGAGTTTTTAAAGGATGAGAAGCTTGGTGAACACGGGCACGTATGATTATGTGCAAAAGTGTTGTTTCATGCAGAAAAAAATTGGTACTCCAAGTACTGCAAACAAATACAAGAATCTATATTTCTACCACACCCCTTTGCTACATAAGCAGATATTATCAACACAAATCTCTAGAGATCTTCAAGAGAAGCACAAGAAAAGACAGAGTATAAATTGAAGGGAAATCCAATAGAACGAACTAAAAATCGTGGCTCTCCACTCGTTAACCCCTCTGGCTATGTAGTCTTGCTCCACAACAAGCTCTGCATACCATTTCATCTCCTTAGATTGTTGCTATGTACAACCGGAATTAATTAGAGCACATGTAGAAAAGTGAGTAAAATGCAGCCGAATATTGATTACTCGAATGAGACAACATAAAGGCAGCCACATAAAACATGAAGAGAAATATCCACAGCAGTAAATTAACTGGAAATGGTTGAAAATCTAACCAAGAATAATTTCTGAAAAAACCAACATTCTGAATATAAAAAGAAAATTAATACCAGGTAATGCTGACAAGAAATCATGATAATGATAAAAACATGTATAAGAAACATTCCTGATGAACAAAGATGAAAAGGTGGGAGCCAAGAAAACAAGAAACTTTTTACTACCATTATCACCCTTCAATTGAAGCTACCAGCCTACTATGCATGAACACAAACGCATCAGTATGAAATTCCATTCCAAGAGTTAAGCGAAACTATGCAAGAGAAAAAGAAACGAAAAACTTTTACACCAAGAATTTCAAGAATAAGAAAAACCCACAAATAACTACGCAGAAACTAAAAAAAAAATTACACATACTGTGGGTATAAATGAAGTTTCTGCATTCGTTCAATCTGCAAAGAACCCAAGGCTCCAAAGCTTCTTTTCAATGGGTTTGACTTTGTATTTTCAACGAAAACTGTTGCCTAACTATTTCTTGATTAACCCATGTGATTATCCCACCAGAAAAAACATAAGGGATTGCCTGTAAATTTATTCAAGAAAATTTCAAATCGATCTTGCTAAATATAAAAAGAAATCACTAAGCTATAATGTAGAGGATGAAATATCAAGAACTCTAAATGACTACACAAACACAGAAAAGGAAACATGCCTGATGATCAGTGGGAGCCAAGAAATGTATCACTCTCCCAAGATTTCCCAATTTCTTTAATCATCATCACCATTGTCATTGCCCCAGTCACATACACCTTCAATTGGCGGATGCCCTTCACCACCTTCAGCTATGTTCTTGCTCTCCATGCATGAAGACAGAGAAACAAAAACCTTTTACATCAAGAATTTGATCAACAATCAAAGAACCCACAAAATTTACGCAGAAACTAAAAAGGGAAGAAAAGATACATACGTTGTGGGTATGAATGAAGTTTCTGCATCCATTGGTTCAATCAAGGCCTCAAATTAAGCTTCTCCGATTTTTAATTCTATGCTGAACCACCCACTCACACTGCATGACTATTTCTTGAATAGTCCATGTGATCATCACATGAAGACAAAACAGGAGGTGTTAGAGATTCATTCAAGAAATCTGTGTAAGAGAGATGAAAAGTACCACTCAAGACTTAACTTTCAGGGCTAAGAATTTTGACGCTCCTCTTTCTTAAATACATATACAGGTTTTTTGAACGTTGAGTGTGAACAGACAGATTTTCTTGATTTGGAGGGAAATAATACCCTGATGTTGGACTCATCAAGCGCTTGTAAAGGTGGGTTGTGCCAAGCCCACTAACAATCAGACCGGCTCTTGGGTTTGTTTACCAACAAAATTTTGGATTTAAAGATATTGTGAGCATGTTGTCAATACCTGTTTGATAGAAGACAAATTATAAGTTAGTTATTACTCCAATTAGGTCTTGTAAGAACAAGATAATAACATCACACATTTAATATAAATTTATATGTGTGACACACTCAAATGTGTGTATATAATTAACTTTAAATATTAAAAACTAATTATTATTTTAAAAATATATATTAATTAGATAAATATAATAGATTGAAAAATTATTTAAAAGAATTATGAGAAATTATTTAAAAGAAAATAAGAGAACAAAAGGGGATACTGTAGAAGTTGAAAAGGGGGAAAATAGGAAGTTGAAAAAAGAGGAAACAAAAATTAAAAAAAAAAATTGACGAACAACAAAAAGATGAAACACTTAATTATAGAACTAGTGTGTGCAATTAATTTAAATTTTAAATAATATAATTATTACTTTTAAATATATATATATATATGCTATTTAATAAACAAAAATAATAATAATAATAACATAAAATTTGTGAAAAGTTATTGAGAGAAGAGTGGACGAATAAAAGAAACTGTTAAGTTGAGAGAGAGCGAATTGGAGGTTGAGAAGAGTTTAAAAATCTGTTGAAATAATTTTTAAAATAAATATATAACACACCACAAAAACATTGAGACGTTAAAGAAGTGGCCATCATTTATGATAAGGTATAGATATAGATAATAAGTTTTTTAAATCAATTACAAACTTCACATAAATAACATGATATAAACTCAATAGTCTTAATTTATCTAAAGACTTCAACATTTTACTTGAAATAAAATTTATTATCTTATCAATTTAGAAAACATCCTTATAAAATGTATCAACCTATAAACTCTCATACTTAAAAGACACCCCACTGCTTTAATGATTTGTCCCATAAAGCATGTAATAGAACGGAACTTCCATAAATAAACATGTAAGTTTGAAACCTGACATAACCACAAACTCCAGAACATAAATTTAGCTGTCTAAAAAATCAGTCTGCAAAAATGATATTCAGCAGTAAAAGCTATCTCAGAAATTCCTCTCCGAAAGCTCTTAAGCCTTGAGCCTCCCATAAAACTTCTGCTTCTCCTGGGTTGTCTGGAAGCGTCCATGTCCGAACTTGGATGAGGTGTCAATGAACTTGAGCTTAATCTCTTCAAGGGCGACACGAGAAGTCTGGTTGAGGAGTGTTTGACGAAGAGTAACAACCCTTTTCTTGGGACCAACACAGCAACCCTTGATCATCAAGTAATCATCCTTTACTACACCATAGTGAGGGAATCCACCCATGGGTGTAATATCTTTCTCAGTCCTGCATCATTTCATTTTCAAGAAAGGATCAAATACAAAGAAAGCATAATACCAGTTTATGCATTCGAACTTCAACATTTCATGATAAGTCTTATTGGTTGTCAACAATTCAGAAGCAAGTAATTGTAAGGATACTAGTTAGAGATACAAGGAAAAATTGGCAATACTGTGAACCAAATTCAGTACACCGTTCAATCCAATCAAAGAGATCACTCCACCAAATTCACAAAATTGCAAGCATTAGAGAACTCTGTAAGTTGAAATTGCCAGGCGTACTATCTTTTCTTTTTTTTCCTCATAATATAACTCAGTATAAATACCACTGCAGAAGTTAAAACTAGAAACCACCAAGTCCATGCAAATAGGAATATAACAAAGCATATTATATAAATCAGAGATGGAAACTAAAAAGACTAAAAATAAGTTGTGCAGAAAATTATACCTGTCAAACTCAGTACTGGCGGAGTGTTCTTCATTCCCTGCCTTGCCAAGTTTGTAGATCTTCTTGTTCATTTCAGTGCGGTGATGGTATCCATTCTGACCAGCCCTAGCAACTGTAAAGGAAACTCTAGCAGGATGCCAAGCACCAATACAGGCCACCTTGCGAAGACCTCTGTGCGTTTTGCGGGGTAGGCGTGTGACACCCCAACGAGTAACAACCCCTTCATAACCTTTCCCCTTTGTGACACCAATAATGTCAATCATCTCGTCTTTCTGGAATACAGCATCAATAGGGACCTGCTTCTCAAAGAAACCATATGCAAAGTCAACCTTCTGGGCAATAGTCCCACCATTCACTTGTATTTCCATCAAGTGTGCCTTCTTCTGTTTCAGCCCCTTCATCTTCCTTATCTGCATAACAGAAATGTACCACACAATTACTACCAGACCCATGGGTTTTTCTTTGGCATAGTGATTATGACCAACAGTTCTAACAAAAGGTCAAGATGTCTGTAAAGGAGACAGCAGAAAACAGGGTGTCACTTCCCCTGTTCAGCCGACAGACCTCATAATTCCTAGAGTTGGACATAAGACACAAACTATAAAAAGTATGGAGATTAAGTGTGAGATGATACCTGAGTGTGAGCCAGCACACGAATAACAGATGCATATTTTTTCAGTTTCTCCAGCTGTGCCTGGATATCCTTCTTCCCCTCATCAGTCTCCAATTTCTTTGAATACTTGGTAAAGGCCTTCTTCTTGGACTTGCACCAGTTCTTGTAGAACCTCCTCTTTACCTCCTCACTCAGATGCTGAGCCCAAACTGTGTTAAGGCAGCGCAGACCACGAGGAGTCTTCACATACCCAACCACTCCAACAATTACCATCGGAGGTGTTTCAATTATAGTAACAGCCTCACATGTCTCCTTCTTGTGAAGTTCTGTAATCAATTCCACATGAGATTTTCATTTCATGTGCTTGCTAATGAACTTTTAAACAGCATTTGGATATAGCAACAGGCAAACAACAATTGAAGTACATCCATTAAAGATATAAACGCATCAAACACCACAACGCGAAGCAAGAGAAAATTTCATCTTAGAGGAAACCACAATCTTGTAGAAAATAACAACAAATGACCCCCATTTAAATTAAATAATTTGATGATAAATGCAACATAAAGAAAACAAGGAATTGGCTCTCAGAAGACTTCTTAGAAATGTCAACAAATCATAACAGGAAAGAATATAAAAATTGACCAAAAAATAGAAATGAGATTACAGTTCATGCAGGTAAAGACTTGAGAATACGATCCAACCAGAATTATGCAGCAAAATATGGTCATATACAAACGTACACATCCATTCAATTAGAGCAATAGCCAGGCAAAAGAAATTTGGGGCGTAAATAATTTACTTGATCCAGGTTTTTCAACTTCTCTGACAATGTGGGTCATCCCAGCCTTATAACCCAAGAAAGCTGTTAACTTGCAGGGCTTGGTCGGGTCATCCTTGGGGAAAGCCTTCACTGCAATATTCAATAGGAAAATCAGCTTAGCAACCAGTAGGTGTTTCTTGAAAGAAAAACAGAGAAAAGGCCAAGGAAGCAAGCATACTACACTGTCCATCTAAAAAAATTCAAAAAAAATACAGAGTAACATGATACAAAGTACATTTGACAAATAGGGCATGTAATAACGCACACCAACAGAAACCAATTCTACAGGAACAACGGGAAAGGAAACTTCTAGGACAGATACAGCACTTAAAGAAAAACTAAGGAAGAACAGTCCAACCAAGCTTTTCTTGATAGCCAAAACTTCTACTTAATAGGCATTTGATACTCTTTCGTCCTCTCCACTGAAGTACAAGGACTTAGACAAACCATTCCGTCCAAACATTTTCAAAAGATTTTTTAGGATAATTAGATAGTTACCCTTTCCCCTGTGGCGAGCAGCCCGCTTCCTCGGGAGGAAACCGAGGGATCCATGCCTTGGGTGCTCAAACTTCCTGTGCGACATTCTTCGCCTCCTTCACTCTGAAACAATAAAACGATTAGTCAATGTTACAAAAAGAAAAAAAGACGCAACAAACAACTCCTACTCCGACATGCATAATTTAACTACAACCATTTTACCAATTAACGTTCAATACAAAAACTCTCACATGTGCAGCAGCAGTTTTCATGGATTATTAAACATAATGTGCGGAGCAAATCTCTTCACAAATGAACAAAAAAACACCTAAATTTAATGAAATATTCATAAATGAACATATTGCTCTTAAAAATAATCTAACAACTGGTTGTTTTACATGCTCACAATTCATAGCAATCCCACATCTACCTACATTCCAATCATCTAGCTGAAAAATTGGAATCAAAGAAAATGCAGCAGTAACCAATAAACATGTTGATGTGTTTCCACACGGAGAGAGAGTCTCAGAGAGCGTACCTGAAAGCTGCGCTGGAGGATTTAGGCTTTACCAGTGAGAGGAAAACCCTACTGCACTGGGCTCTCAGAATTTATAGCATTCCGATGGTCGAATAGAATCACATTCTGGGCCATTAAGAGTTGGGCCAAAGTACGAAGCCCATTTCTCTACAAGCCCAATAACTTGAAGTCCATGTAGCCCATTTCTAATCGGCACTTTCGACCCATAAGCCCAGCCCAGTTAACTCAGTACTTCCCCAACACCACATCACCACTCTCACGAGTCGCAGCAGCAGCAGAAGAAAAAATTCCCACGCACACACGACGGGAGAGGAGGAGGAGGAGAGGAGAGTTCTGCGAGCCGCACCGGCGCCAACATTGATGGATTTCACTGTTCTGCACGAAGCACTAGCGCTCAAATCCTACGATCAGATCGCCGACATATGCGACACCCTCATGCTCCAGGTTCTCGATTAGCATTTTCGATTCTCTTATCTTTACCTATAATCCCCTTCAGAAACCTAATTTTCTCTCTCTCCTGCTTTGCCTATTTATCGATCGCAGGTTGCATCTGAGGGCGTCTCTTTTCACGAAGAATGGCCCTACGCTGTTCATCTCCTCGGTCACATTTACAGCAATGACATGTAATTTTTCCGATGTATTGATTATATGATTCGCAAACGAATTTATCAAATTTCAGTATGTTTATTTGTGTTTTAATTGTTTTTAGTGCAGGAAAGGGTTTGGATTACATAGTGGTGATGCTGATTTTTTTTGTTCTTTTGTTGTAGTAATAGTGCAAGGTTTTTGTGGAAGAAAATACCATTGACAGTAAAAGAGAGCCAGCCGGAGGTATCGGCTGTATGGAAAATTGGGCAGAGGTTGTGGATGAAGGAGTACAGTGGTGTTCATGAGGCCATTCGTGAGTTTAATTGGAGTCCACAAATTCTGGGACTTGTGGCAGCTTTTAAAGGTAAATTAATGTGTATTATAAGGCATTTATATTAGTTAATTTGAGTGTCAATAGTATTTATTTTTATAGATTCTTAGAGTATTTTTGGAGTCAATTCGAATTAAGTTCCGGGGCTTTATAGGTGGTACAATTATGGTATATTATTGCTTAGCTTAGGTACAAAGTTGCAGTAAAGAGATTAGGCTTTGGGGTGTTTGTTGTGTGGTGCATGTATGAGTGGAGCTTGTGCTTATCACATGTATACTTCATTCGCCAAATTTGAATTTGTGATTGCCTATGTGTTTCAGTTTAAGACAGTGAAAAATTTGGTACTGGAGAGACCCCTCCAACATCCCAATTATGTGGACTATCAAAGACCATTATGATTATTACGTATACCATCTGATGGTTCAAATTTCTTCGAAAGCTAAAATCCATGCTAATAACGAGGTTTAACTCCCTTCTTCATGAGTGCTGAAACTGCCGCTCTTCTTTGCAGTTTGCATGTTGGCGGGGATTAATTTGTTCAATGCCTAGCAATTAGTAAATAATTTTCTTACTACATGTGTTGTACCTTAGGTAGCTATAGATGCAACTGGTGGATCTAACATCAATGTGTGTCTCTTTGACCAATTCCTGCAAGCTTTGTGGAGAAGAACAGGGATAATTTTTGTCATATTGATACGGAATGTCAAATTCATTGATCAGCAAATTAATCTATCCATTTTTGTTTTTTCTTCTCTTATCCAGTCTAGCAGAATTCTTCGTGGAAATTGTAGTTTTTGCTTCCATATTAACTTTGATTTGTGGGACTTCAGTTTCTATTTTATTCACCATTATTTGTATATATGTATTTACTGCAGAACGTTACACTAAAAGAATGTTTGAATTGTTGCTTTCTGCGTATTCAACAATAAGCATTCAGGACACAGCGCTTTTCCTTGGGATGAATGAAGATGACGCTGCAAACTGTAAGAACCCATCCTTATACAGCTTCTAATATCAATACTCGTATTACTTGATATTCATGTGGTGCATTAGTTGGCTATGATACTCTGTTAGTTCTGTGAACTGTATGTGATATAGGTCTTAAAGCAACTGATGTCAAAACTCAGTTTACTGCATAGCTTTTATTCTCCCTATTTGCTTTTCTGTAGATTTCTTATCCTGTTGAATTTCCATCGATTGTGTTTGATTTTTTCTTCTTTGCAGATGCATTGCAACAAGGCTGGACTCTAGATCCCGCCTCTCCAATGCTAACTGTGAAGAAGCAGGCTGTTGCAACAGAGCAAAAACTGGATCCCAGTAAATTACAGCGATTGACCGAATATGTGTTCCACCTCGAACACTGATCCTGAAGATCAGACGCATATAACAGGTTTAAATCAGTTCTTCAAATGGCTTCACCGTTTTTTTTGAACCTATATGTTGTAAAACCTGGGCAATTGATAGGTGAAAAGCCGATTGAGGGTCGTTAGTTTCATCATCTGATACAAAGCTCTATGCCTTGTTTATCAGACACAAATACTGGAAGATTGTCAATGGTTTTTTGTTTGTTGTTGATCGTCTACCATTTTCCTGCCCTTTCGAGTTGTTAGATATCTTTTGCTTGTGGTTGGGTGATCATAAATGTGAATCGTGAATCCAACCCGGAAACAATTCAATCTTGATGACATGAAAAATGAAAAGTTATGCTGTTTTCTATCACAATCCGCCCCACAAATCAAGATGGCCTGATAAGACAAACGGAGAGTCGAGATCAGAAATCTGCATGTAAATGTGAAAAACGTGGTATTGATGGAAGAAAAGCAGCATCCTTAATTAAATTGTGTAACTAACTCTGTTGTGACAGAAAAACCAAGTTAGAAACATATTAATGGAAGCAAAGAAAGAAGTAGGCATGACTATTGATGTGACGTGTTTAAAACAAGTGAGAAAAAGGTGATTTCTTTGGGGTAAAAAAAAATAGTTTATAATTGAAGTTATATATAGGATAATTACAACGATTTTTCTTAAAGTTTGAAATAATTATGAATATTTTTTTATTATTTAAAAAATTATAAATACTCTATGATGTTTAATGAAATTATGTAATCCTTGAATTGAGGTATGAAATGTCAATTTTGCTCTTATTGTATTTTTTTATTTTTTTAAATTAATAATTATAAAAAATCAAACAGAATGGATGAAAAAAATTTAAAAATTATTCACTTAATTTATAAAAAAAAATGAATAAAATTATAATTTTTAATTTACAAGAACATTTCGGTCGATTTACCATAAAAAATGAATGAAAACCTAACAGATTGAACTAATTGTTAGACGACCGTTAAAATCAGGAGGTATTAATAATTTTCAAACAACGAGATAATATTCATAATTATGTCAAATTTCAAGAGATGTCATTGTAACTTACCCCATATATATTCAATATTTTTCTATCATAAAAGATAAAAGGGATTTTTTTTTAATTTAAAAAGGAAGTCTAAATTGGTTCCTCAATTTTCTCTTGGAACCGATGACTAAGAATGGGGTTTGATTGGGTATTTTGAATCCCAACCCGACTTGCTCGGGTTCAGATAATGTTTTTGGAGCTTTTAGAAAATCAAATATTAGGTTTTCGATACTCTATTTTCATACATCAGGCTGGACTGTTAAGAGTACCTTAAGTTTTTTTAAACGTAAAATATGCATAAAGGAATATTTTAGTTTACTAGGATTTACTTTCTCATTTTTCTCCCAACTCTTTCTCCTTCCCTCTCAAATCTCTACAAAAATCCCTCTTCTTTCTTTCACATACCTTAAATTTTTAAAATATCAAAAATATCCTCAATGTGTTGTTAAAATATAAAAAATAAATAAATTTCATTATGTTGAACTTCATTCAGAAGCATTGTCTCTGATTTTCAGCATTCACTTTAAAAATAAAAAGAAAAAAAATTGGGAGCCTGACAGAGTTCGATCAGGATCGAATAGCTAAAATAGTTATCCGAAATTTTGGATATCCAACCTCAATTATTTGAATCCGCACCACCCGACTTGATATGCACCCCTACTTATAACCTATCTTTCACCAAGAATAAAAGACTAAATACAATAGGTCCATACGTGAAAATATAATACGTAAAAACCTTCCAGAATAAAAATTATATACAATACGAATTACTCAATTGGCAATTTTTTATGTTTACTATGGATAAAGTGCAAGTAATCTGAAATAAAATGGCACGCGGTTCATTACACATAAAAGGGGTTAAATGCAATTTACTTTCAAAATTTAAAAAAAAAAAAAAAACAAATTATCCTACGTGTTTCAAAAAATGAAACAAATTTCCCTCAAGTCAACAGTTTATAAGTATTTCCATTCCTATAGTTTATGAAGAAGATTTTTTGCTTCATTTTTTAAAATATTGGATTCATTTGCTCTATATATACTTTTATTTTTTTTTCTCAGGAACATGAAAGCACTCATACACATGATGCTCTCTCATGTATTTCGTTTAACATATATACACATTTTATGTGTGTGCCACCATGAAATTGGTTGCCTCAGAAACCAAAGCTACGCAGAACCGTATGAATTCACGCTACACATACATACAGGCAGCATAGGTGCTTGAGTAGTCGAGTTTCGTTTGTACGAATACGTACATATACATATACGTACATACACACATTCGTGTATATCATGATCAACGTCCCATCTTATCTCTTACGATTGGGAACTATTGAAGTATTTCTTCATGGAAAGGGAGATCCCCACCCTTCAATATATCAAAGTCGCATTTCCAGTGTGTCTGTGTGTGTATATGTGTGTGCGGGCCATGGGAAAAAATCACTAACACATAGTAGAAAACTATATGAATTAACAGGAAAATCGCAGGCAACCTCCTTAATCACGAGATAATTAAGCTACATATAATTAATCATCCAGACTCTCTGTATATATATATACACACACAAACACACAGAATTACCAGAAGACTGAGAGAAAAAGCGTCAAATCTTGGGCCTCTTGAGAGAACGACGACTCTTGACGAAAGGCCGAGTCTCTCTATAGATATGGAGAATCGACCTCAACTTCTTTCTCCGTCTGGGTAAAGCTTCCTCCGCAGAGTTCCCCGGCGATTCTCCGGCGCTTTCGTCTCCTCTGATTCCGTCTCTAACTTCTTCTTTCCCCCACGGAAATTTCACCCAGAAAAGCTGGAAATCACCGGCGGAATCGCTTCTGAGTTGAATTAGCTGCAATACTGCGTCCATTTCCGACTTCGTGAGACTCGATTCCATCTGGGTCTCTCTTTTTTCTCCTCTTTTCTGGGATTTTTTCAGTTTTCTTCACAGATATATGGAGTGGGGGTGGGGAGGAAAATGTGGGAAGAATGCTTAATAACAGGAAGGAGGTGAAGCCCGAAAGTCGTTTGCTGCTGTTCTTGGGGTTGTTGTTGAATGACGAAATCGCCCTCGATCGGGAGATATAAAAGCTTCGGGTCAGCTGATATTTGAGTGGGGGAATAGGTAATTTCGCGTAGCGTAAAGTTGTGTGTTGTTAGTAAACAGTAAGTGTTTGTTTGGGCATTCACTAATCAGCAGCTTATGGATTAAAAGCTTAAATTAATCTGTATTCCGACTTCGGGATTATTAGATTTATTACTTAGGGTGTGTTTGGTTGGGATAAAAAATGAAGAAAAAAGAAAAGTGAAAGTAAAACTGAATGTATAGAAGATAATCTTATATTTAGCTAGTAGGAAGACACGGGTTTAAAGTAAAACTCAATGTTTATGAAACTTCTCCGAAGTCCAATTTTATCTTCGTCTAAAATTATGCCGAAAAGAGGAAGTATAAGTTCAAAAACAAAGATAAAAAAATATAATTTTTATTTTTATTTACTCTATTACTCATATATATTTATATATATATATATATATATATATTCTCTTCAATTATTTTCTTCTTTTCGTTGATAATATCGTACACAATTTTCAAATAAAAACTAACAGAATCGCTGACAAACTACTGCATCGAAATCAACAATCAGTTAATAATCTTGTTAGTAATTTTTTTATTTATTTAGACTGAATATTTTAAGATAAATGAACAATACTCATTTTGATAAATATTTTATTAATAAAAAATATTCTTATTCTTATCTATTCTAATATATATATATATATATATATAAACACCCTCAAAGGCCACACTCACAAATGGAGGTTAATGACACCACCATCTCATTTTTTTGTGAAGCCAAAAATGTCCTTCATGATAAAATAACTAACTTATTTCTATTTTTTTAAATTTATATTAATTAATAAATTATTCTTTTCATTCTTTTGCTTTTATATATGTATGTAATATATTGATTTATATATTTTAATCTTATTTATAATATTTGTACTAATATAAAAAAAAAAAAGAAAAGCCCCAAACAATTGGCAGTTAATGACACTGTGCTAATTTTTTGTAAAGCCAAAAATGCTCTTTCAATAAAATAAATAACTTATTCAATTTTTTAAAATTTATATTAATTGATAAATTATAATTTTTTTATTTTATATTTTTATCTATGTAATGTACTGATTTATATATTTTACTTCTTATTTAAAATATATTTTAAAGCGTAAAAAATTATTTATTATATACATATAAAAATCACGTGCCAAAGGGATTAAGATTATAAAAAAAAAAAAAAAAAGGAAACTCGTGGGACCCACCTAACCCGTTTGGCCTAATTCTAATTGTTTCTGCTACTGCTAGTCTGCTACGGCTTATCCAATTCTCATTTGCGGTCTGTTTGGCACGTGTCGAATTCATTTTAAGTAATTTAGGTGAATAAATCAATTGTTATTAATTATTGATTGCTGATTATACTATATGGTTGTTGAATATTATTAATAAATAAACAATTCATCCCAGAAATATTATTATTTTGAATTATGCCAAATCTTGACTTAATTTCTTATTATTTTTAATTTTTTAATTTACTCATTTTAATTTTAATTCGATAACTTTTAAAATTGCTTAATTTTAGTCCATCAACCTAATTCCAAACAATTTTATCCTTACACAGCTTTTCAATAGCAATTTTAGTCCATGTATATCCATTCATTCTGTATCTCGTAGCTAATATTCGTCTAAAATGGTATAAGAGTCTAAGTTTGTTAAAAAAATATTTATTTATATTATGCTTAGAGCATTAAGATGAACTATCAGCTTTCATCAAAAGAGTCATGAATAAGTATTTGTATAATTAGATATAATTTTAAAAGATTGATGTAGTTTTTTTTTTCAAATCTATTTAATAAAGCATAGTGCATTCTATTTGTGTTTGTCTTTCAACATGTTACTGTCTTTATTTTTGACATAATCATACTAACTAGGCATGGCAGGCGGAGTGGACCCCGAAACTCGCCCGACCAACTCCAATTTGGACTCGGGCCCCACCTTGCCCTGGTTTGAAATTTGTTGAGCGGGTCCGACCAGCTTGACTTGTAATTTATAAAAAAGATTACGAATTAAATATTTTGTTGAGTTGTCAATACAAATTATATCATTTATGTATAAAATTATTAGATTGTAATTTTGACTATTACAATAATTATTTTTAGATTGGATCAATTCAATTTGTTATTATTCACATGGTGAACAAGTTATGAATTCATCAATTATAAATTTAAACAAAATCAATGTTTTCAATGCAATTAAACAAATAATAAGTTGAACAAATATACAACTACAAATAAATTCCATTCATTCATTTACTTAGTACTACAAATCATTGAAGTTTTCAAATTCTTAAGATATGAAAATAAATTGCATTTCAATTGTTCATATTACCCCAATCATTCATTATTAATTATTTAAATACAAATATCTTCCAAATTAATTACAAACCATAATTTTCAACTAAGTGGAGTGGGCGAATTAAAAAAATTCAAAACTCAAAACAATTTTTTTTTTAAAAATTTAATTATTATAAATGATTGTGCGAGTCCAAATCAGCTACAAAACCCGAGACCCAATTCAGAGCTCGGGAGATTCAAAAAACTTAACTTAAACTAACTCCAAAAGCTATTTCATTGGACTCAAACCCACTCTACCCGTGATTAATTCCCCTACAAAATTCGGGCTTTGGGACAAATTTAAAAAATTAAATTTGAACCAACTCGAAACCCATTTAATTAGACTCACACCCAATTCATTATAAACGAATACGAGACGAAGCCCGATTTACTTGAATCGATTGCCATGCATAACCCCTAGATGCCTCATTGGACCTACTAATATATCACGCAATCAAGTGTTATTTGTACGAGGAGGATTATAATACGTATAATAGGTGGGGGGGGGGTGTAGGTGCCACGTGAAACGTGTGTGTTGAAATGTTATTGTCATACATGGTCATCACGTTTTTTAAATGTTGAAAATGCTATTTGGATATGTATGTGCAAAATAACAAAATTAATAATATTTATACGTTTGGTTATAATACGAAGTTCATAGGAAAAAAAAACCATTTAATAAAATATGCTTTTTATTACAACAATATCAAAAAATATACATATAACAATAAAAATATTCAAAAAAAAAAAAATTCAATGAAGTTGGATATTGATAGTTACAGGTTTGTAGGACGTATTTGGTTAAATAATAAGAAGGGTATTTTTGTACGTTTACCAAATACGTACCAATTTCAGTTTTGTACGTCTCTCCACTTAATTAATAAGATAGATATTTACTCACACTCATTCATACACGGTGAATATTATAATCATTTTATGTAAAATATATACATATATGTACACATTATTGTATTTTAGCTAATTAAATATTCTTCTTACATAAATGAAACCTCAATATGAATGATAACCCAATAAACAATTACAAGAAAATATTAAACACAAATTCCAAACCAGAAACTAACAAAAATAAATTATTTCATATGCAAAAACTCATGAAATCTTGATTTATGTTACTGCAAACATAGCAGTAACAGAATGTTTAAGAATGTATGTAACTAGACCGTAGCATAGTATCAGCGCCCAACGGCGTTTGTTAAATGCTAGGGACGTAAATGGGTTGTGTCCGGCCAAGTTTGCCAAAACATAGGACCCCAACCACCAAGAATTTGTTGGAACCAGGATGTCCGAGGCAGGTTGGATCCGATAGATCAAGAACTTTTTAAAATATTCAAGGATTTAGTTTACCATGAAAAAGCAGCACGACTTAGCAAAATGTAGCATGAATGCTTTAGATTTTTAGGGAAGACATGAAAAAGGAAAGGAATAGAGTGAAGTAGCCAGATCCAATTGCAAAGGCGAAGATAGAGCAGAACTGCAGAAGCTCAATCTGGTGAGAAGCAGACAGTCATATTAAAACAATTGGACTAACAAAGTGCAACTGGAGCAGGTAACAAACAATCAAGACTGTGTAAAATAGAGGCGAGGATTGATGAGAAAGAACGGAACCTCAGACGATGGTATTTAGACACTGTAGTGAGAACAGGAGGAGGGATCCCAACAATTACACCAACTGTTATGACACGAAGCAATCAGCATTACTGTACAAAATCAAAGAACGATATTTGCAGCTTAAAATATAGAACTGTTAATGATGAAATGTAATAACCAATATGGTTTTTCAAGAAATGGTATTAGAGATGAAATAAAACAAGCACTAAGAAATTACTAACACCATGGGATGTGCTTGGGGTGATATTATCTGGTACCCAACCCGTCGACAACAACTTGCTGTAAATTCCTATAGCTTCAAACATTTTCCCTTTCATACAATGCCCCGGAATCAGTATGGTGAAAGTCATCTTATCAGGGATGCATCCCTTTGCCTCCATTTCTGCAACCATTGCATTTGCCTCGTCTATGTTCCCCGCTTTACAAAACCCATCGATCACAGGGTTGTAGATAAATGGTAGGGGGAATAATGTTGTCCTTCCAGTTCAACCGCCTCAACAAATCACGAGCCTTGTTAAACTATTCTCCTTGCACAGAGCATTAATAAAAATAGATAGAGTATATACATTAGGATAAACCTTCAGCTAGTTCATTTCATCCCAGAGCTTCATGCTGTGGTCTGTCTCTCCAAGCCGACAATGGCCGTCTATGAGAGAGGCAAAGGTCATAACATCAGGATGAAAACCACCCTTCACCATCATTTCATACATCTTCAATGCCAAAGTCAACTCACCATTTTTTCCAAAACCGTCAACGATATCATTAAAAGCAAAACAAGTTTGGTCTAATCCCACAATCCATCATCTCATAAAAAGAGTTGCAGCATCCTCCATCTCACCTTGCACTATCCAGAAATGACCAATGTGTAAATCACAACATTTGGAGAAAACTCTCATTGTAATTGAACTACTCTCAGTAATTCCTCCACTCTATCTACATTGCCAACTCTGCACAAGATCCAGACAACAAACAAAACTTCTCATGAGATCAAAAAGCTCAGAAGCCTTCTCAACCTTATCAACCGGGCACGAAGCTCGCATCACTATGTTAAAACTCAAATTATCAGGACAAAAGGCCTTGTCACCTCAACATATGACCTTCAAAGAATACAACAGCCTCATCAACCCGATTTCTACTGATTAACAAGCTTAGATATCAATTATATACAAAGGGGCTAACTATTTCTTCTCTCTGATTACACAATTCAGCTTTGGCAATCAAAATTTCTTCCACAACCCTAGATTTTCCAGCATTCGCACATGACAAAACTATAGAATCTAAAAAGCGAGTTGTCCGGCAAAAATCCGTCAACTTTCATGAAATCATACACTAAATTTAGCAGAATCGCGAAATGCCCATTCGACAGAGCGACCTCAAGAGCAAATCAAAAGCGGATTTCGAGTAAACAAAACTCAAACCTAGCCTCAAGCACTGAAAAAAAAAAAAGCTAAACGCTAAAATTGGAGTATTCAATCTATAGTTTATGTGATTAATTACGCCGAACGCTACAGAAGAATCCGACTTGTGGTAAATAATCAGAGACTTAAACACAGCAAGCGGCTGAAAGTGGTGAATCAAGTGGGAATTCGCTGAAGTAATCAAACTTGCGACCCGCATTCATGCCATTTCCACGAGCGTTGGACATAAACAAACTTGGAATAAATAACTGATTAAAAGTTAAAAATAAATTTCCTAATAATTGAGTTTCAAATTAAAATTCATAACAAATTTAGATTTTTTCTATTTTAAAGACGATAAGTTCGTATAAATGTTCATATTAAATTTAAATTTTATGTATTTTGATGGATTAATTTAAAATAAATACAAGTGCTTTTTATTTTTTATTAGCTGATTGGATCAAATCATGTTCAAGTATAATTCAATAGATCCATATCAAAGTCCACTTATGATGTTTTAGATTAATAGTAATTGACCCGAACTACAAGTCAAAGCATACTCATGCCTACGAAAATAGAGTCTCCACGACTTATTACTAAAAATAAGTATTAAACAAGAACAATATTACTTTATATGTCAGCGCCTCAACAAATCGAGTGTGCTTTTTATTTTAAACTATTTAGTATCAATCAAATAAAAATTACTGCTACAATCCTCAAATAAATTAGGATTCGAATTTGAACGCCGATACCTTTGTTGGTATTGAGATACCTTAGAAATAAGAATAATGTGATGGGTGTTAATTAGCGGGGATTTTTTGCTGAGTTTTACAAAATATAAGGGATTTTTAGTCTATTTCAAAAACACAATGGGGCTTTTAGCTTTTTCAACAAAATGCAGGAGGGTAAAATGCATTTTAGCCTAAAAATTATGACAAAAATATTTTTTCATAGTGGATAAGCTAAATTTTTATCTCGATTTTTATTTAATTATGTTTAAGAATAGATATTTATCAGAACTTTTAGTTCATAATTATTGAAAAATATATGCAATAATATACTTATCATGTGACTGATGCTCTTTAATTTATTAAACTCCTCAAAAGAATTTTGCTTCTTCCAGGTGGGCCGGATTTGTAGCGTCCGAGGATGAAGGGAAGAGACAAATAAGAATCTGTTTGAAATAGCGAAAACACAATGGGGAATAGCAAAACAATTCCCTCGGTGCCTGTGTTTGTCGTATCCTGGATCGGACCGGCTCATTTCCGGGCCGGCACTGATTTGATGATTTGACAATATTAAAGTCAACCCCAAAACGGCAACTCCCATTTATGAGCGGCTGTGCCATTTATGGCAGGCCTCAGCTCAATATTACCACCACGCCCTTCTCGGCCACGTGTTCTCCTCTATTGTTCTTGAAAATATGGAATAATCATTCTACGCTCCTTAACTATAATTTATTTATATTTTTAAAAAATAAATATAAATTTATTAGAAATATCAATATCATTTATATAAAATTATATACATTTTTAAAAAATTATGCATAGACCCTCCAAAAATATCGATATTATTTTACAAACTAATTCTATGTTAGTGCCAAAAGCTATAAATAGTTTGGTATTCATTTTTACAATTAAAATATTATAAATATTAAGTTGTTATTTTAAATACTTCAACTTCGATTTTATTTTACTTTTCATATTTATTTTCAAATACTCGTAATTATTACTAATATCTGATTTATATTTTTTATGAATTATTTTTCACTACAAAATAAAAATTATTGCAAATAATTTGATTGGAAGTAAAGAATGGAGTGGTCAATTATTCACATCACATTCATTAAAGCTATCATTTAAGTTGAGTTTGAATTAAGAAATAAAGAGAAAAGGTCATTTGGTTTTATTTATAATGTTTATCTCTAAATTCTAATATTTTTAATATTGAATTTGCATATTTATTTGATCCTCATGTAAAATTAAAAATATGGTTAGACTATAATGATGAAGAACTTTGAGGTGTATGTGCAATTTTGTTAAAAAAATATGGGTGATTTGTATAAATGATATTAATATTTTTTGAGGTGTAAGTGTAATTTTTCAAAAAGTATGAGTAATTTATGTAAATAGACCATAATAGAAGATGTAAACGTAATTATATTTAAACAATAAGGATTAACTATACTTAGACCTAGGGTTGTTCATTTCGATAAAACAAATCGAATTTTTGGTTAACCAAAAATTCAGTATGCTAAAATATCGTGCCAAATACCGGGAACCAAATTAAATGGTTCGATTCGGTAAAAAGCCAAAAAATCAATTTTTTATTTTGAAATCTGCCATTATATAATCTTTATCCAAAATTACCTGTTTGGATTCCCGCATGCCACTTATGGATGCCTTGGGCCCATGAATGAGCTGGTTTTCCGCTTGCAATTCTTATTTTGAGCAAGTTCAAGCTAAGGTGATCTCGACTATTACTTGTGAAAAAAGAACCCCTTGATTTTATGCTATTTTTGCCCTCTGTAAATATCCCTCCTTATAGTTTTCCTTCAATGTGTTTTCTATGAGCCTTCAGAGTGATAAAATCATAGAAAGTAGTCGCTTTTCTTTATCTTTAATCAAGCTTTTTTCGACTCTGGGGAAATGAAGCTCTAAAAAAGAGAGTTTGCGCTGTCTTATTTCGATTAAGCTTTTAAAATTACACTTATACCCCTTTTGAAAAATTCACCATTTACACCCTATCTCCTTTCGGTAGGTTTAAACAGAAAATATTGAAATTACTAAAAAAAATGATATAATTTATAATTTTGTCCATCACTTAATATTTTTATAGAATAATTTTGTACTTATAAGGAAGATTGTTACATGTTACTCAATTCTCATGTTAACATCACTTCATATATATATATATTATTTTTATTTTTTATAAGTATAAAAAGATGCATAAAAATATTAAATTCATAGTAAAATTATTCCATCTAACCCCTAAAAAAAGGGAATTATGTGTAATAAAGAAATTTCGAAAGAAATGTATAATATTAATTTGTTTAATAAAAAATATAATTAGTTAAATGATAATAAATTATAAATTAGGAAAATGTTTTGGATGAGATGATGAGATTGGTATGGGTAGATAGCGAGTATAACTATGTTTTTCTACTCTCGGAAAGTGACATGATTGATTAATACATCCCTCAGTTCCCACTCCTTTATCCTCACTTTCCTACATCCTTCCTCACTTTTTTCTTCTTTATTTCAATCTCTCTCTCTCTCTCTCTAAATCTATCATCACTGTTTCACTCATCATCATCTCTATATATATGTAAACTGAATTCAAACTCTTCCCTACA
>NC_026154.1:14607551-14608901 GCF_000512975.1 Sesamum indicum
AGATGGCGTCCTCCAAGGTGATGGCGTCAAGGTCACCGCCCAACCCGGATCCCCCACGTCACTCCTCAGCTTCCCCATTAAATCTCCATTCCGACCACAGCCGGGGTTTCGGCTCCATGAATATGGATGATCTCTTCAGGAATATTTACTCCGAATCCGACTCCTTTCCTCTCCAGAACAACGGCGCTGCTGCCAGCGGCGAAGGAGGATCGTCTGCCGTTGACGGTGCTGCTGGGGGAATGAGGAGCGGGAGCGCGAACGGGAGTAAGACGGTGGATGAGGTGTGGAGGGATATTGTCAGTGGAGGCGCCGCCGGCGGGGGGGCTGGGGAGCCGGGGATGACTTTGGAGGATTTCCTCGCTAAGGCGGGTGCGGTGAACGAGGAGGATGTTAGGGTTCCGCCGGTGGTCACCATGGCTCCTCCTCCGCCGACGGCCGGCGCTTTCGGTATGGAAACGGGGATGATGAATCCTGCCGCGGGGGTTCCGGCGGTTCAGTTTGCGCCGGCGGTGTGTGTGCAGAATGGTTTTGGTGTGGATTTTGGGAATGGAATTGCGGCGGTGAGTGGTAGCGTCAGCGGCGTTGGGAGAGGGAAGAGAAGGGCCGCTGTAGAGGAGGTGCCGCTCGACAAAGCAACGCAGCAAAAGCAGAGACGAATGATTAAAAACAGGGAGTCTGCTGCTAGGTCCAGGGAGCGAAAGCAGGTTCCTCTCTCTCTCTCTCTCTCTCTCTTACTTGTTCTCATATTTAATTTTCCATAGTTTTCTTTGTGAATCTGACTACTGGAATTTTCGCTTCTTGTCTCTTCAAGGCTTATACCGTTGAGTTGGAGGCCTTAGTGACGCAACTGGAGGAGGAGAACGCTAGACTTTTGAAAGAAGAGGTAAGGCTGTCTCTTTTTATTCTATAATATAAATTGGGAAAAGTACTGCAGCCCTTTTGTCAGCCTTTCAAGTATCCTTGAATGGAAGTTGTTATGTGAGTATAACAAATAATACCAATATTATAATATTATGAGAACTAACTAATATTTTCTTTCAAAATAAATTTTTCTTGATACTCATTAAAACTATCAGTAACAAAAAGTTTTGGGAAGTTTATACTTGAGGATTGTTTCAATATCAAGTTATCAAATGCACAGCATCATTTTTATTACTTTTGCAGATGGCACTGTTTTAGGGGCACTTCTGATCACTTTGCCACAAATTCTATGTCCCATTACTCCTAAGATAATGTATTTTTCTCATACGTTTAATCACATTTGGGGCGTTTTTTGATATAGCTCTTTGCCTGCAGGCTGAACTTAACAAGGAGAGATATAAGCAGGTACAGCTAATGTTACTATTTTCC
>NC_026154.1:14608923-14610392 GCF_000512975.1 Sesamum indicum
CCTTAAGATTGGTTGTTCTCTTCCAGTATTTCTTTATGATGTTTGCACAACATCTATCACATGCGAATGCTCTACGTTTGGTTTCTAATGCATGTGTCCTTCGGTCCCTTGTAGTTACACATCTTAAAGCTGCAGAAAAATTGGATGTTTCTTGGGGAATAAATTTTTGGCTGTTATTCATATATTATTTTGACTATGACATGTCTTGAGGGTCTGTTAGATCAAGGTTTACTTTATTACAAGCTTGTATGCATTTTGTAAAATAGTCCGCAATAAACTTATAGCATCATTTTCATATTTTTGCACTTAGATCAACTTGCTTGGTGTTTTTCTATTTCATTGAGTCTGTATTTTATTGTGAGAATAATTGATGTGAAATTAAACAATACAATAATCACCAGGTAGGTTCCATTGCATAGATGACTGAGGACTATCATCATAGAATTGACTTTTGGTGTTCAATTAGTATTCTGGTTGTATTACTGTTGATTGTGGTCTGGTCTAATCTAATGGACTGTGCTGTTGCTCTTATTGGTTGTTACTAATCTAATAAGATTTTATGAATTGGGAAGTTTATTGTTAGTTCAACAGAGTAATATAGCAAGATGGCTTGTCTGTTGGATGGAAATTTGCAGTAAAGGATCCTAAATTTGAAGTACTGATGTAACTGAGTTCATGTGTCCTATTCTGATTTTAGGTTAGTGAATTAACATTAGTATAGATGTTTAAAGATCTTTGCTTATGTTATCCATATAAGATGATTTTTCAGGTGTCGTTTACAGTTGCTAATCTGTTCATGGAAGTTCTCAACTGATTCCATGTGGATATGATGCATAGCAGGAAAACAGTGATAAAACATTAATTATACTTTCAGGAGCTTCTGCATGGCGTCTGTGAACTTACTGCCAATCTTTTTTGTAGGATGCTGATATCCAGATTTATTTTATCGGGCATGTGGCATCTTTTCTCATGCATACATAGGCACTCCCTTTGAATAAAATTTACCCACCCTAGATGTTAATTTGAGGACAAATTATACATCTGAACATAAACATCATATAACTGAAGTTAGCACATAAAATTCTATTAGCATTCATGAGGTTGTGTTTGATTTCCAGGGTTAATTACACAGTTCACTTGTCCCATATGTAACAGCTGAATTACCAACTTTCTCTATCCTTCATAGTTGTGAAAGGAGTAACTCTAAGTTTACCATGGTTTCAAAGTTCTCCTATCGCTAGGATTTTTCGACGAGAAATGGTGATGCCAATAAGTTGTTTTTGCAAATTTCTACTTTGATCCAAGCTGAAATGTTCTTGTATGTTCCCAACTAAAGTACTGCTGGAAAGATTTGAAAGTTGGAGGGGTTGTAAATATTTTAGTTAGATACATAAAACTGGAATGTAGTAAAGCACTACCCCAGAATATACCCCTGAGAATAAAAAAAAAAAAAAAAAAAAAAGAAAAAC
>NC_026154.1:14610402-14630712 GCF_000512975.1 Sesamum indicum
GAAAAAAAAAAAAAAAAAAAAAAAAAGGAAAATCTGCTTTTGAGTTGTCATCCCAAACTATAATTAACCAACAATTATTTTGTTATGATTTCTTGCCATGTTTGCTGAGATAAAATAATTAAATAGCAAAATTGACCACTGTTTATAGACTCAATTGTAAATAGAATGATAATGCAACAAATAAATTGTTCTGTAAGTAGACAATGTCTAAGATCTCTTTGTTTTTTACTATAACAGCAAAAAGTGAACTGGATACTAATTTTGTTGGTTGCTTGGGGTGGATATGGTATGGTAATGGCTGTTACACTTCATGTAATATTTCCGCAAGCTAATTTGAACTATTAGGAAAAATGTTTACAAGTGATATATTTTGAGGATGTATTAATTGATTAACCTTTTCAATTTGGCGTATGATATGGGCTGCATCTTTTTACATCTGCGTAGTTGGATTTAACTATCCAGAGCAGGCCTCATATGTATGCTTATTAGATAACATACCTCTAAATTCTAATAGAGGTTGTCTCTACTATGAAGGAACGATGTAAGAATTCCTACTCCTATGCTTTAGATACGCTATCTGCCAAATTTGGACTTGATTAGGATCGCTTTTGTATTGACAGATGTGGCTCACTGGTGTGGTCTTGATATGTGAATCTCTATCCTGGAAATCAGTTTTAGTTGTATGTATGTCAGTTACCATGCAACTCCAAAATGTAACTTTAGCTTGGTTCTGCTTGCAGCTTATGGAGAACCTAATCCCAGTTGTAGAGAAGCGAAGGCCTCCAAGAGTTCTGCGGAGAGTGCATTCCATGGAATGGTAGGTGCTTTCTAGCTATGACTCATAATAAAGGTAGATGAAGCTAGTTCTTGCCTGCTGTGGCCTGTTAGTAATGTCGCGAGCTGACATTCTGGCATGGTCTGGTTGGTGATATTTATCTGATAGTCAACAACAGATGAAGTAGTCTTTGATGTTCATTTGTAAAGGAAAAAGCTGAATCAGGCAGTTGAAACTTTTGAGTCAAAACAGAACTCTGACGGATATGGTGATGCTGAGGGCGGTGGTCAGATACATAGTTAAATTTGCATATTGCACAGCTAGGTCTTGTAGATGTCATGCTTCTATATTGATATATAGTTTACCCCCACATGCCAGAGAAAGGCGTCTCAATAGTGCTAATTGACATCAATATTACATAATGACATTCAAATATTTGTTATGTAATCTTATTTAGCAAACTTGTAGCTCCTATCTAAAAGAGAAGGATGACTTGATGCAATTAGGAATTAGTTCCTCCCTTGCAATTTACTCTGCATCTATCACAGTTGCTTAGAGTAGTAGAATAAACTCCTGCATTCTTTTGCATATAATTGAAGTGTGAGAAGTTAGGCAAGGGATGACAAATGGAGGGAAAAGGACTATCTCC
Organism: Sesamum indicum; assembly: GCF_000512975.1. Lineage (NCBI taxonomy): Eukaryota > Viridiplantae > Streptophyta > Magnoliopsida > Lamiales > Pedaliaceae > Sesamum > Sesamum indicum. The sequence continues at coordinate 14,611,827 of NC_026154.1, forward strand.
TACACTATTTCCATCCTCAGGAGGATTCTGATAGAAAATTGATGTTATGGACACATACTGTTTGCTAATTTGGCTGTTTTTGCATGTGGGTGCACATTTTAATAAAAACTATTGAAGACGTTATTCCTGTCGCATCTTTATAGCATTCAATATATGTAATCCACGTGGAGAAAAATTATATTATCTATTTATTTTTATAAAATATTATATACGTGACTTGTATACATTAAACGGCGCAAAAAAGAATAAGGGATTTATGTTCAAATCATACACAAAGGTTGATATTTGTTAATCAGAAAAATTGCAAATTGTTAGTAGATATTACTATTAGACTAATTATTCATTAGTTATTGATAGTGGTGTTACACTTTAATAAATGCTAGAAAATGTGTTTGAATTTTGTGGGCGTTGATGAATAAGTTAGGTGGTAGACATGTTTATGCATTCTCTTGATTCAAATTTGTCCAGCCTGTTTACACCCCAAGAATGGTGGCCGAGCCAACAGAGCTATCTAATATTTAATAGCAGCAGCCCATCTTATTGCCCCACGAACGAACGCCTTCTTCCAATCAAATAAAGATTAGCCACACAAAATAAATAAATAAAAATTGTTCTGTAATAATTGACAGGAGAACATCATGTGCAGCTAACATTTTTCTTGATATTGTTCTTCTATTCTCTATGTATCTTCTCAACCATAATTCTTAATCCCTACTACATTACTTTTGCTCACCAAATTAAGAAATACAGCTACTGCCGAGAAATGACTCAGAATTGGTAGTTTACTTCAGTTTCAGTGCCAGATTTTTGCCAGGAATAATCTCACTGGATTCTGAGGCCAATCATTGAAACCCATGTAAACAAACCTGCAAAATAAACAAACATGTATGTTCTTAAAATAATCAAGAAACACTTGCATTAATAATTAACTGCATATCCCAGATACTTATCAACTATTGGAACAACAAAGCGACAAGCCTCCCACCATGATTTCAGACAAATACAGCTATGCGACATACAGCCAGATAAGCAGAGATCGGATATGTTGAAAACTAAGGTCAATGTGAGCAATCATTTGAAAATACAACCCAGAAAAGTAGGAGATTGTCAACTAAGAAGCTGTTCGGACAGGAAACAAGTCGACTACCGTATATCCTCAGTTACATTCAATGTCCATGAGTACAGATAATCATGTCACAATACCAAGAACAGCTATAAATTTTGATGCACATGTGCGGTTGAGCAAATATTGCTCCGCCAAGTCAAGCATTAGCAACTATTCAATAAAACCATGCATTGCTAGCTGCACGACTCAAACCGTTTGACAGCAGAAAGAACGCAAAATAGTCTACGTCCCTGCTCTTTATATACAATGTACATGCATGTAATCAAGAAAAGGCACCCACAACGCACACAGAATTAGGGAACAAGGTAGCTGGAAAATCCAATCAAAAAGAAAAATCTCGATAATCTGTTGACTCAAAGAAGTACATACTGTTTGAAAGGGCATACTGTTAAGACTTAAATCTTTAACAAGAATGAAAAATCAAAGGCTGAGCGGGTACTGAAGTCTAGAAGCAGGAAGATACAACAGACACCAAGTCATTTTTACAAGAAAGTATATTGATAAGTACAAAATCTACCTGATAAATATATTACTGTTGGCAACAATCTGACTGCTTCCCTTCAATTAAGCTGGTAAAAACTAATATGATAAAATATTTGCAATTTTTTCTTCCTTCCCACACCGCTTCGTTATGGTTCAGTAGCCTTGCCTAGTAAATCAAGACCCTCAGTGCGGCAACTCATAACCTTCCTGAATGTATCCCGCAACTTCCGTTCTAGTGGATCCAGTCCAGTCTTGAAAGCTTGACAAACTACCGACAACTCCTCTACATTCTCTCTTAGTTCTTCCTTCAGTTCCTCCGACAGTGGGAACTGAGCCGCATCTACCAAGTCAGTCATCTGATGCACACACTTCTCTATTTCATATATTTCCTTTAATAATCCACTGGAATTACGTCGATCTCTCTTCTTGGATTCATCCATTATCCGACTATGAAGCAAAAAGAATGGTGAAGTCCATGGGAATTGACGAGGGATTGCAAAATGAATTTGAACACCTCGATCTTGACAGGGGATTGCAGCAACAAGAACCCATAAAACAAACATGACAATAAAGCTCATCGAAAAGATGAGCATAGCCAGACCATTAGTGGCTGTCACTTCATTTGCACGAGGTGAAAGCAAATTGTTGGCAAAAGACTGGAGCTGCTTAGAAGCTGACCAAGTATGTGATACACTCCAAGATAGTGATCTAGAGTGCCCTGATGGACCACGATGGTGATCCTTGCCTTTACGACCAAAAGACCGGTTTCTATGTGAAAATACAGAACCAGTATCTTTGTCATCTAGCATCAGAAGTGCCAAATCCATCAAGGCTTTTCTTGCTCGACGCAACTGACCTTCGCCAATCATCTTCGAGTTAGAATCAAGAGCGCACACTATTATCTCTAAGTGTTTCTGCCACAGACGAACTGTCTCAAGACCATCACGAGTTGCATTAAAGATATCCATTGCCTTAATGGCCCGATCAAAGTATTCAGTAGCAAACTTATCTGCTGGTGGTTTTGAAAGCAGCACTTTATTTTTACAAAGAATGGCTCTGAAATCCTCTTGACAGCCAGTAAATGCATCTAACAGCTTTTGTATCCAAGAAACGGAGAGGAAGTCATCAGCTTTAGCCAGTGAAAGCTCATGAAACCGGGCAAAGACTTGTCTTTGAAATAATTCCAGGTCCTGCATATTTGGATCATGGCTCATTTCCGTATGAACCTGATCGCTTCTAATGGTCAAGATAGACCGACGAAACGAAGCAAACGGCATAGTGGATCCATGACTGTCTGAGGAAGGCATTCTTCAAAGTATAACAGATCTCTTCAAAATCCTGGAATAAACTTGAGTTAGAAAATCCATACATCAGCTGAAACCCAATTAACGACCCCAAATCAACAAACGATAACGTGGAAATCTCCAAAACATACTCAACAAAATCCGAATAGCGCATGTTGAAATCTCCAAATAACTTTATGCAAAATTTTACACGACCCCTTGAGAATTCACAAAACACATTTCAAGGACCGAACGCTCTCAACCAATTTCATCAACCAACCACAACCCAGAAACCATAGTTTTTCAAACACCAATCAAGAACACCTGACACACAAACACACACCCCACAGAACCAACCAAATATCAACATTCTGACAAACAAGATCAAGACTCCCGAAAATTCACGTTACAACTCTGTTCAAGCGGATTAATGAATCAATGAAAAGCCCAAAAATTCACTTAAAATTTTCCAAACAAGACGCAAAACCCAGATCAAGAATAGCCACAAAAACAGATCTTTAACAAAGCCCGCGTAAGTATCAAGACAACATGCTCTCACCCCAGGCGAAAAGCAAAATTCAAATAAGCAAAATGGGATTTCACAGAATTTCATAAGAAAACACACACACACACACACACACACACCAAATCACTGAACAAAAAGACGTACCTCGATGTGTTACGCGTACACGAATGCCAACATCAAAATTCCTCGAGACCCAGAAAACAAAAAATTTCAAAGCCAAAGGGAAATTGAAACCCTAGCGAAGGACACGAAGCCCCCCGCCCTTTGGCTGAGAAAGAAAAAAAAAAAAGGAAAAATTTGGAATGCTCACAAATGAAGAACTGTGTAGACGAAGAAACGTTTATATAAATACTCTCTCATTACAGTGAAAATTTGCAACAATTCCCAAAAAAAAAATAAATAAATAAAATTACAAAAATGACAAGTGGATAATTTTACTTGGTTCACATAATAATTCAACAAAATCAAATAATTCCTCATATTTTTAAATATAAATATAATAACAAAATATTCTTAATTTTCTTTACAAGAAAAATTAATCGATTTAATTATTTTTAATATATATGGGATTTATTATTATTTGTTTTATCTACACTTATTTTTTAAATAAATTTGAAAATTAAAAAAATATAACCTAAATTACATGAATATTTCCCCTCTGTCCCCCTTGCAAAGCACATTTTACTAAAAAAAAATTAAAAATGATTTTATTTCTTAGTCATTCCATTTATTGTGCATTTATTACACCACAATAATACATTACTCCGAAAAAAAATATATTTTTATATAAAAATATATATTTTTTGAAAAAGACGATAATCCAAAACTTGAGGAGAAAAAAAAAACAATTTCAAAATCTACGCAAAATCACGAATAATTATTTAAAAATAAAACAAAAGAAGTACATAAAACATAAAAATAATTTCAAAACATACATGAAATAAGAATAAATAATTTCTAATTGGCGAACGAAAATATCGTTCCTTATTTCAAATAACATATTTTTACGTAATATATTATTCTTCCATATTTTTCAATTCGTCGATAAATTATTTTTTAATTTAATCCGAACGAAAATATCGATATTTTCCTTATTTCAAATAACATATTTTTACGTAATATATTATTCTTCCATATTTTTCAATTCGTCGATAAATTATTTTTTAATCCAAATATAGTATAAGAGGATGCTTTTGTCGTCCACTTTTATTCATTTGAATTTCTATTAATAAAATTTAAAAAAATAATTAAATCAGATTGATATTTGATGTGGGCAGATAATAATATTATTATATATTTATGTCATGTAATTAATTAATTTGTCAGCACGTTAGCAATCAGTACCAACCAACATCTCACTTCTTTGGGATATGGACAAAAATTTATTTTTTTCTTTTTCTTTTTTTAAATATATATAATAAATAAATAAAATAAATAATAACACGTGATAATGCTTTGGAGAATTCAATGCAAGCGACAACACATTATCCTTTAATTATGGCCAACAAAAATTGTTATAAGTATTTTATTGAAATATTTTCCCAATCAAACTATTATAGTATTAATGCAAGAACTCAAATAATAATACAAAAATATCATTTATTATATATATATATATATATTCGGGTAAATTACATTGACACCTCCTGATATTAGGCTAAACTGCACAAATACTCGATACATTTTGCAAATTACGGCTATGTCCCCTATTCAAAAACGAAAGTTATACGAACGCTCTCCTGAAAAATATTACATTATCACTCATCAGGGGATGTAGCTATAGTTTTTATGAAAGACATGAGGTGTTTGTGTATTTAGCCTAATTTATGAGGGTATTAATGTAATTTATTCTATATGTTACGTGATTATAATTTTTATTTTATCATGTTAATGGCGTTCTTAATTTTATTAATGTTTTAGGGTTATTATTATAGACCAAATTGACTATACATGAGTAATTATATATAATTAGTGACACGTATAGAAAGATAATTTTGTGATAATAAATATCTCTATTGTTGTAATTGTACTGTCATTAAGTTATTACTTTAAATACGTTGCTGAATATAACGACGATTTAGATACAATTCTTTCGACAGTTAAATATTTTGAAAAATTACTATTGTGACAAGAAAAAAATATTATCGTTGAATATCTTGGTTAGTGATAATTTTAATATTATGACGGCTTATTTTCTTGAATGTTGTTTCTTATATGGTGATCAAATAATTCAAATATATATGTATTTAAACATATGGACCTATATTAATTAATTCATGATGGCATAATTCAAGAATTGTGCATTGAACTTACCTTCCTCTATTATGAACATACAATAATGCTGCAAAATCCAAAAAAAAAAAAAAAAAAAAACTCTATTTATCCATCTTGAGATAAAGTAAAATTCCAAAAATGGGGCAGCAGGTGGGTGGTAGTGATGTGCACAACCATATAATATTACTAGTAAAAGAATAATGTGATGTATGGGCAGAATAGGCAATTAATAAGAAATACTTGTAAATAAATAAATTAATAGGTGGGCAACATAAATATTGATGGACATTGGGCAGTCACCCTCTACCTCTAACTCTGACTATACCCCACAATCACATTCTTCCATGTTCTTCTTTCTCTTTTCAATTATTGACATCTTCCACATTTCTAATTTTTAACCTAAAATTGAATTCCCCCACAATTGATTATTCTTTTATAACCTTTTTTCTTCTAAATTGCCAATGATGTGGGGTACATCTTATAAAAGTCGTATCAAGATTTCTCCGTAATTTAATTACAATTTTTAGATAAATTTTGGATTGATTTTGTTAATTTAATGTCTGTACGACCCGATCTTGATAAATACTAAAGTCTTATATGTAATTCATTGTGTCTATTCAATTATTTGGTGTCTATGGTTCAAGTAAAATTATATAATTAGTGAAAAACTATACATAATCGTCTCCTCCATGCAACTTTTTCTTACGACCTACTCGACGTGAGCTAATTGATATTTTCCCAATGTAGTTTTGACGGATGATTACAAATATCTGTTCAAAATTACCCTCTTGTAGTTTTAGGTTATTTATAATTTTTTCAAAAAATAAAAAGAATAATTATAATTATAACAAACTCGCTATAATTTATATTCTAAATATAATAAAATTTGAAACCAAATGCATGTGAGTTGAAGAGATCTCTCAACCCAATGACAAGAAAGAAAATATGAGGCAAAAACTAGGAAATTGAAGAAAACCAGAAATCCAATAGTTTGTTGTTTGAACCCAAAGAAATTGTGATGAGAGTTGTACAGCAGAACTAACAACTCAATCTTTACTAGACAAGAATATGAAGATATACAATGTAAAAAACTACAGGCAACTGAGTTCCTATCTTATGTAGTTCAGTTAGACAGCAAGTCAGCAGTTCTTGTCTCTATTCACATGCCAATTTGGTGTCAAAGCTGCTCAAGCAGATTGCGAATGCCTGAAAGGCCGAAAGAGGGTATCGATAGTCCATCGTGAACATGTCTTTGCCAACCTTACCGAATTGGAGAATGACTTTGTCATGGTCTGACTGAGTTGTTGGTTGAGATGTCGTCGGCTGCGACGGTGTTGGAGCGCTAGGGGCAGGGGGTTGGTTGGCGGCGATCAGCTGGAAGTTCTTGACGGATGCAACTGTCACCCGTCCTCGGAAGTTCAGGCACCAGCACTGTAACTGTTCGTGCCATCGAGGGGCCTTGTTCTTGAGAACCAACGGCCTTGTTTTAGTGTCGCCCTCTCCGTCTTCGTTTGACAGCCCGATAATGTCAGAAAATCTTGAGCTGCTGAATTCGGTGGAGCGATCAAGAGACTTGGAGAAGGAGATGCTCCGGAATGAGTCTTCGAGGGATCTTGGGATGAGTTCCGGTTGTCCAGGCACCACTCCACCGGGTTCGAGCGATGAGGTGGGGATTGAGCGCATAACACAATGCATCCTCCGAGGGCCCCGTGTCCCGAGCACATTGAGCTCGTATGTGATCTGGGCTATGTTATAACTCCCGGTTGGTACCTTTGGAGAGACTTTCTTGGAATAGAATCTCCGGCTTGTTCTCCCAGGAGGTGGGATGTGCGAACATGTATGTGGAGGTTGTGTGTCGTATACTATAAATTTTGTTCCGAGAAAGTTCGATCTGCAACAAGCAAAAGAAAGTAGTTGAGAGGTGGCTGAATTTCAGAATGTATAGCAGCAGACTGAAACTTATCCACCAACATGGCCGACATTCACATATACTACGGAAAGCTCTAGTTGTATTTCGAAAACATGTACCTATTACACGGCATATATATATGCAAAAGGTTACACACATTGAGCGAGAGAAATGAGTTATTTCAGAGGTTAAATTCCATTACATGAACTTTGTATAAATTCCCATCAGCACAATAATTGTCGTTGTCAAGACACATTAAAGAGACAGGAGGTTTTATCAACTAAAAGTCTGAGGGAAATCAAACAAGTTCCATGAAGACGACTCGTAGGTAAGTTAAGATGCACAAGAAATTGAATACTTGGCGATAAAATCACCTCAGTTTTCCGATATATGTGCTGCTCGATCTGGAAATGTTGTCTGCATCCATTGATATAACATACTCTGTGCAAGTAGTTCTACGGGTTCTTTTTGCAGAGAGAAGAAACTTCCCATTTTCAACCAGTAATGCTGCAACATGGAATTCATATACATGAGACTTCAAATGCGAGAGTGCTGAGGGTATTAAAGCAGAAAGTAGGCAGATACATGGAAAGGTTAACAGGATGAGCGAGCATCTGACAGTGGTCACGTCGGAGGAAACATAAGGCAAATGAAGACTTAAGAACAACAAACGTAACAGCGGATGTTAAGAAACTGGAGCTGTAGACGGTCTAAACGACACTCACCAGGACTAAGACACAAAAAAAGATGGTAGGTTAAGTTAGATTTGTCCCTCTTTATGAAGCACTGAATAGTTCCATCCCGATTGCCTGGCTGTAACGGAAATAGACAGACGCCACATTAGCTTATCACAATGTAAGAACAACATCAAGTTACAGATGAAATGTTTGCAGAAAGACGGGGAATAGGTAAGTCGGATCTTGTTGAGGGAAGATACCTGCTTCAAGGAAACTGGAAAAGTGAGTTTTCCACAAAATTCTGGACTTTTAACAATTTCCTTGCACATGCTCCTCCAAGAACGGCAAACGGCAGCACATGCAACTACATGCTTCCTGGCAGGCCATGCACTCTCGCTCTCTTCCAACCTTCTAATTACATCAAAAAGTAACTCCGAAGGGAGATTAGCCCATTGACTATTCTGAATTACTAAAGACTGGTCATTCAACTCAAGAGATGAACCGTGTGATTTTCCCCTGTAATGGCCTGTCAGCCTCACATCAAAACTCCGACGTGATAAGCTCCCAAAGCTCTCTCTTATATCCCTAGCTATACTGCGGAACGACATTGAGCAAACTGAGTGGTAGCCAGGAGGCAACCCACAAAACTATATACTTGGTTTCTTGATCCTCTACGTTACAATTCTTCTCCGAATAATTTATACACCAGTTGGAATGCGAATCCGACTGCTAATAAGCAAAGGGGAAATGGTTTTCAGAAACCAAAACAAATCAAAAAGAGCAAAAGATAAAAGGGTAAAGGAGAAAAGCCGTTCATTGAGAGAAACGAAGGAAAATTTAATCGAAAAACAAAGGAAAGATGATTAAAGAGGATGAGCAGAAAGAGACAGCTTCACATGGACATCAAAGTAGAGAGAGTCACTGTACTTTAATTAGACACAGCTTTTCTAGGTTCTTAAAGTGCATTTAGTCTTCATACTTCCACTTGCAGAGGGAAAATAAAGAACAGAACAGCTAAACAAGATCTACTTTCAGCTAAGAAAACTAAACTATCCACTTGAAAATACATACACTCAATCAAAAAAGAAAAAAAGAAAGCCAAAAGTACTTCCAACAAACAGCAAAAGTATGCATTAATTTATCTATTACATAATCAGCACTTTACAAGGATTCTATCCCATTAGCTCCCCCTACAGAAACCAAACCAACCAAAAATAGTGGTAATGAAACATTGTGCTGATTTTAAGAATGTTTAGACATCCTTAAAATTGAGCTAACATAAAGAAACATATAATCATACTATTTTGAGCTCAGGATGATAGCTTGGGCCTAAAGTTCAAAAACCAAGAAACACAAAGTACAGTCTAAAGTAAAACAAACTACACAAAAATCATAATCACACACTTAAAAGGCACCCCAAGCAAGAAGAAGCAAACCTGCTAAAAGGGCTGTAAGAGAGAACAGAACTCCATATCTTCTTCAGAGATCTGCAAGAACAAGAAAATTCATGAAAAATCAGTGGTTAAATTCTTTCTCTCAAAACCCACAAACCCTTTTCTTCAACAGAGTAAATAAGAAGGAAAAAACAGATGAAAGATTGAGAGAGAATGAGAAGTCCCACAAGATAAGGTTTTTAGCTTTTCTTTGTATACCCAAAAGTTCCAAATAAAGGAACAAAGAAAGAAGAGACGAAAAACTTATAGAATGTAAAAGAGACATTGACTTGGAACACAAAAGCATCCAACTTTACCCACTAAGAAATTTAAGTTGAAGCAAATGAGATGAGAGATCTATACCTCAAGAGAAACAAAAAAGACCCAAAAGATTTTCAAAACTCCAACTCCACGGCAAGTATAACTACACATACATGTATATTTTCCAACCCCAAAATTTAGCCAACTTTTCAGACAAAGAAGAAACAGATCAAGAAAAAGAAGAAGTGGGTCAGACCTAATACACACACATACACATATATATACACACACAGTGTATATATCAGCTTCTTTTTCACACACTAACACACACAGACAGAAAGAAAAAGGGTCTGATCCGAACTCTAAGATGGGCTTAAATCTAGCTCAAGAACCAGGTAAAAAGGAAGAAGAAGATGAAGAAAAAGGGTATGATATGAATAAAATACTACATTATTACTAGTTATATATAGTGGAAAAGAAGAAAACAATTATATAGATGAAAAAGTCTACGAATACTTTATTGTACTACTCTTTTTTCTTGTTTCCAAGAACTACTTTACTATTGTATGTGTGTGTGTGGGGTTAGGTTCTGGGGAAGAATTATGAGGCTCGTTATGTATTAGTCACGTAGTACAGAGCAACCACTAACACATGGATTTTTTTACTTTTTTTTCATTTTTCTTTCAAAATTTTAAGTTTAAAAGAGGTCTTATAACTTGGATTATGAGAGGTTTTGACCATGTTTTAGTTGATAATTACGTTTATTTTGTGATTATAATAACACAAGCAACGAGACCTAATTTTGTGTGGCAAATAATTACACTGTCTAAAAGAAAACAACTCAATATCAGCAGCATCCATTGTGAACAACAATTTCAAGATCTAAAATCTATTTTCTTAAACACTCTTGGAGTGTTGTGTTTGACCCCAATCAACCGTTCAAACTCGAAAAACACGGTTACCTAACGTATTCAAGAAGACGACGTGATGAACCATTCGTTGTTCTAGCGATAAGTGAGTTGAATTTTAAGATATATTTTTTATTAATGAACAACGATTTAAAATTTTAGAATTGCACTTGTTGTGAACAATAAGAGGGTTTAATTCTTTTCGCTCCTTATCTGAACAAATCCCACATCCAATATAAGTACTTTGTTCTAAACTTAGAAGGGAAACTTTTTTTCATGTCCCAAATTGATCTAAGTATTAATAATATTAATTTTTACTTAAAAATATTTAAAAATAGGTGATACGTATAAAAAAGGGTTTACAATAGGTTCTTTTGATGTTGATATAATTACGAATACTCTTTTATTATTTGAGAAATTATAAATACTCGTCAAATGAAAAATAATTATGCATCCCCTAAATGGTGAAGTACAAATAACTACTTACCTTTACTTTTAACTTTTTTCTTGGGTAAAAACATTTGAAGAAAACATAAAAGAAAAGAAATTAAGAATGAGTAAAGTAAATAATTCATAGAGCATATTAGTCCATAAAAATATTTTAAAAATTTTAAAAAATTATATAAAACTACAATTTATAATCCAAAAAGAACATTTTGACAGTTCGCCATAAAAATTGAATATAAACTTATCGGAAATTAATAAAATGGAATCATTATTAGACGATCATTAAATTTAAAAAAATATTTATAATTTTTTAAATAATATGAATATACTTAGAATTACGTTAAAAAAACATAAATAGTTGTAATTATCATGCTTTAATACTCTTTTTCTTGCCCCTCTTTTCTCTTTACTAGGCTGCATTTGAAGTCCACAAAGCAGTTGACCGCTTTAATTAATAAGCTGCTCCAAGCACCCCAAATTTGGGTTGGTCTCTTCTTTTACTTGGACTATATATATTCTATAAATCATAATCACTATACCAATAATTGGATGTGATTATTAGAATTTTGACCAATTTGTTTCTGACCTTAACCTATTCATATTAGTCTTAATATAGGTAGCATTGCTATCCTACTCAGTTTTTGCTGGACTGATGAGATTTTAGGGCTTATAAGTTACTAAATTTTATTATTTGTAATACGCGTGTTTTTATTATCAGTCTCGAAATAATGGGCTTGTGAAGAACACATGACCTCGTTCCTACATGGCACCAAATAATGTGTCTTGCCACTCTAAATGATGTGGCGTGTGAAATGGTATGTATTTTGTTGCGTGAGGAGATGCTTTGACTTCGTGAAGTTGTATCCTGAAAAAGCAGTTCTGCTGGTGTGAGATTGCTCTAGGGATTATAAACTGCTCAATCTCATTGTCTGCAAATCAATGTAGGATGCGTGCCTATATTATCATTCTCCAAATGGGGGCTCAGGAGGGACACATGGTCTCGTTCCCACTAATAATGTCAAATGACATGACTTGCAATTCGATCGATGTCCCATTTTTATAAGATATCGGCCGTTTTGATTTCCTATGAACTTCACGAAATTTGTCTAGAAAAGACACCTCACCGAAAAAAAGAGATATTAAAATTTATATACCGCTCAAATTCCTCATTTGCAATGGCTATGAAATGATGTGCCTACATCACTAAAGTATGAAACTAGATCTTTTAATATTTTGATTAACTTAGGATATTGATTTTGTATTCTTAGTAATATTAGACGTTACGAAATATCTCGAGTTTTAACATTTATTCGTATTGCTTCATATTTCTTAATAGAATTTTGTTTTTGGAAATTAATTATATATATATATATATGAATCAGTATAAGTGGAATGAGAGTGTATTGTCTGATGAACAAGAGTTGGATGCATTAGATGTTGAAACGTAGTACAATAAGTGTCAAGATGACTTAATTATATTACCTAATTTAGGTGCTCATCAGCTTTGAATTATTTGCCATGAAATCACATTCCACTCAGAAAATGCCCAACTCTGAATCAGTGACGCGTTTGGGGTCAACAATTCCCACGGTTATGGACTTATGATTAATTCTTTCTCCAGAAAGAAACAAAGCCAAATTGAGCGGTGGCCGCGTGGTGGTGCGCACAGCACCGGAGGTAAATAATTGATTCTCCAAACAGGCCCTGCTTTTACCATCCTGTGACAGTGCGACCGTGAAATTTAAAGACCGTCGCGCTTTTACTTTTATTTTTACGGTGGAAATAAATTATAAGTTAAGCAATAATAAAAATTGTAGGTATTTCAAAATAAATATAAAAAAATAAAAAAAATTAAAGTTGGTGTATTGAGGAAACGACTTTAAAAAATTGATAGAGAGCTGTTTATAACTTTTTATTTAAATTGATTTAATTTAAATAATTTAAAAGGTAAATTACAACAATCTGTGCTGAGATTTGGTGTAATTACGACGAATGCCCCTTGTTGTTTGAAAAATTACAATACTCCCTATTTTAATAGCCGTCTAATAATTAGCCAAATTCATTAGGTTTTCATCTATTTTTTTGGTGATCTGACCAAAATGCCCTTGTGGATTAAAGATTATAATTTTATTTATTTTTAAAAACTTTCTAATTTTTGTTATGAACTAAGTGGATAATTTTTTTTCATCCACTCCGTTCATTTTTTTTTGCAAACTTTAATATTTTTAAAAATAATAGAAAAATGCAGTAAGGGCAAAATTGACAATTTCATACCTCCATCCAAGAATTACACAATTTCGTCAAACATCAGGAGGGTATCTTTAATTTTTCAAGTAATGAAAAATATTTGAAATTATGTCAAATCAGAGAGTTGGTTGTAATTTTTTTCTAATTTTAAAGTAAAAGTTATAAAGCAACAACATTGTTTTTAGCTTATTTTCAATAATAAGATGATAAACATTTATTTTACACCTCTATAAAAAAATCGGCTTAGTTGTCAGCATGTCGAATTCTATTAATAAGGTGACATATATATTTTTTTTAATATTTTTATTTATATATTATGAATTTGAATTTTATGTAATGTATATAAATTTTGTAAATTATGTGGTTGTATTATAAGCTGATTATTATTATTGTTAACGTTTGGCTAAACTTGTAAGCTTCTCAAAATATCGTAAAAAATATTTGGGAATTTATAAGCTTTAAAAAATTGTTTGGCAAATTTTTTTTAAAAATCTTATAAGATCTTCAAGGATTTTATTGCTATTTAATTTTTCTTAGTTTGGAAAAAGAAAGAATGCTTTATTATTTAATAGTCAGTTTTTATAGTTAAACAAAAATAAAATTGCTATTGATATTATATTTAATGAAAAATATACATTCTAGACATTATAAATTATACGACTAAAAATGATCTTAAATTAACACATAAAATATCTATTATATATATATGTTAATATTCGACTAACATGAAGTACATATATATTATTTTTAATCAAAAGTTTAGGAAATAATCATTTTTTTATATAAAAAAATTATCTGTTAAAAAATTTTATTCGAAGTTAAACTAATATTTATTATTTATGAAAGTATTTTAAAAAATTTAAAAATAAAATATGTTAATGAATAACAACTTTTTTTTTTTATTTTAATACTTATAATTTTATTTTTAGTTATTTTACCAATAGAAAACATTTTATAAATTTTAAAATCTTATTTTGTCCAAACGTTTTAGAAATTTATTTTTAAAATAAGATTTAAAAGATGTAAGAGCTAATAAGATGCGCTAAAAAAATTTAGCCAAACATCTTCTTAGTTTGTATTAGGGATAATTACACTCCCCTTCCTTGAGGTTTTGATATAATCGTACGTAAACTCTCTGTAGTTTGGGATATTACATCTAACACATTTGATGTTTGCTTCCATCTAACAAATAAATCCCTCTATTGGTCAAAATTTATCGAATTTACTGTTTTTAATTAAAGAAATAGAAAAAATTCTATATTAATCCACGATTAGCTTAGTAATCTGAAGAAAATTGTTTGACCTACAATAAGTCGATAATTAGTCAATCGAGAATAAATATCAATTTTTATTCAATTTTTTTTATTAATATCAGCAAATTCAATGAGTTATGACTAACGAAAGAACTTATTTGTTAGATGAAAGCAAACTTTAAGGATGTTAGATGTGATTCTCCGAACCATAATCAGTGTATCTGTAATTATACAAAAATTTAAGGGAAGAGAGTATAATTATCTCTTCTTATTATTCCAAAAAAAAAAAAGGGACACGTGTCTGGAGAAGGTCCGTACGATGGCAATGCAAGAAAGTTTTGTGAAGAGAAGCCCTGTCTAATCATTTCCTCCACATGCTACCTACTATTATAATCAACTGTCATAATTTTTGTCTGTCCTTACATTGTTTTTATAATGTATTTTTCAATATTTTAAAAAAATATTATTTAATATAAAAATAATATTCAAAATTACAACATCAAATTATTTAAAATTAAAATTGCATAATAACTATATTTAAGTACCAAAATTGTAATTATCCTTCTTAAAAAGCACAAAAACATATACATCAGGAGATATTTATTTGTTTATTTCTATGGTCCAGTTGTGGATTGGGACTTTGTGTGGGCCTGATTTAGAAGGCCCATATTTGAAGGCCCGTGTGAGACTTAAAGTCTACAATATTACACCTAACAAAGAGTTTGATATCTATTCATAAGTGGGATAATTACATTTACGTTCCCTGATTTATGAACTGTTTGCACAAATCATCATTTTTTTTATATAATTATAAAAATTATTTTTGATAATTAAAAAATAAGGGTAGTTTGTGCAATAGTATTGATATTTTTGGAAATTGTATGTTAAGTAATATTTCAAAAACTAGAAATGATTTGTGTAAATAAATAATAGGTTGGGGTGTAAATGCAATTAAATCCCTTCATAAATTACTTTTATCTTTCAAATGTGGGTACTTTCAAAACATAGTTTTCAACCATTCATATATATGATGCTACTACTATTGATTACTATATTGAGAATAATTTATGTGCATATACTATTGTTGAAGTCGAGGTCTTCTTATTTTCTCGCTCACATTTTGCATTGACTTATTTTGCGCCTCATTATTATCACTACCAGAATTAATGTCCAACTGACTTGATGTTGTTGCACAACTAGACTCCACATTATCACGATATGCACTAAACGATGGAAATAGGCCTTGTGAAATATTGTATTCTAGTGCATATGGTTGATCAATGCCAAGACCAAGGTCAAGATGTACTTGTGAAGAATAATCTTGTGTTTCGATTGACATATATGGAGCCAATTGAAACCAATCATTTTGAGGCGGTTGAGGCATGTAGTAATTTTGAAACGGTTAGGGCACATAATAATCCTTAGATGTATACTGTAGAAGGAGGACCAGCTATATCCACCCCAATATAGTGATGTTCAACTGAACCAATAAACATTCGGATAAAACTTCTTCTTTGCCCGTGGGATATTGTGGGAGCAACATCAGATGACGAAGCAATTTGTTGTGGCTTATGAGTTGCGACTTCTTTGATAAAATGTATCCCGTGTTCGAATGTGTCCACCAATTGACTATACCCTTTAATATTTAGTGGTCTAGATTGACACAAAACTTCAATGGTATTCATTTCTTCTGCCTGAAGATTGTAGAAAAATAATGAATATTGTGCTGTAAAAAAATATTTAAAATAAAATATGCGGTATTATATAACAACGTACCACAACTTGCAATAACCTCTTTCTGTTTCTCTTCTATTGGAAATGAGTGGCCTTTGTACAATCGTGCCATGCATATCGTCTTTGCCATATAGTGATGTATTGTATGTACTGCAGGTGCCAATCTGTGCCCGTATGATTTTTTAGGGAGATCTGATGTAGGCTCATGTTCCGAGTATCCGTCGTTTTTGGAATATTTTGTCTCATCCCGAATATTATAGGGATGATGCATTTCAACTATTGCATAGAATACTAAGGAACATGATGATTTCCACCGCTGGGGTTTAAAATTAGGGGGGCAAGCCATCAATTCAAATTACATCTACTCCTAACTTACAAGGATGAGGAATTGTCTACCTCATGCATTAAACCATGAATGACATGAGGAGTCTTTTATGGAGCAGGCACGCGTTGTATTGATCGAGTAAGAGAATGGAAAAAGGATGGTGAAATGATCCAGATGACTTACAACAGAATCTGAATCACTTGTTAAGCCAGATTGTTATCATCTTGCTCCACCACATCATTCACTTGATAAGCCAGATTCTTAACTAAAATGAAAAAGGCCAATATCTCTTAAAAACTATCAGAACTGGAATCAGACAATACAAGGTGTCAGAAAACATATATCCCCTATTACATGTCTTTGGATAAATGATATCACTCTAGATAGAATATGGCTACTTAAATTAGATTACCAACATTCTTTTCAGCGTATAATATTTTTTTCATACATACTTCATAGGTCATGAGATTCACAAGAGAGGCAAAAGCTTGTTACCTTGTACATTCTTCACCCAATCTAATGCTAGTGTTCCACCCAATCTGTCTGCATACTTCATTCAATTAGTACTACTTTCTGCAACATCAACAAGGGACCATAGCAAATTGCCTGATCCAACGCTCCAAATTTCGACAAGTCCATATACTCAAAAGTACCAACTCACTTTCTAAAATCCATTTCAGAGTTCAAGAAACTGAAAAGAAAGAAATCAAACTTCACCTTCTATAACTGACAACAGGCGAATTCCCCAAAAAATGCAAAAATACGGTCTGAAGATGCGGACTACGTACCCATGGAGTTGATAAATACCTATTGCCGACAGCACAGGAAGCAAGAAAAATATAAGCAAAAACACGAGAAACCCATCAAACAAAACATCCAGCAACACTGAACTAAATACACGACTTTCGACGAGTCCCATACCTGCCATGAAGAACTCTACACTTTGTGACAACATCGCGGTAGAGTTGAGAGGATGGATGGAAAGTCAAAACAACTTTCTGTCCCCTCAATCCGGTGAATAAATCTTGCAGGATATGAATTTCAAGAAAATTATACAGAAATGTTGGTATATATGTGGCCCATGACCCAAACTATCGGTAGGCCCATTAGCTCGGCCCACTAAAACTTTGGCCCATTCGGATGGCCCTCACCCGACCCAGAACCCGACCCTCTTGACCCGACCCAGGTAACACTACTTATCTAACCCTAAGTCAACTCTCTCTCTCATTTCACCCCTCTGCGCCGCTGCCAATGAGAAATCTCCCTCTCTCTCTTCTTGCTGCCTTCTATGGCGGATTCTTGTTACCTTTTCCACCACCGTTAATGGTGGTGGCTTTCCTTAGCCAAACCAATGGCTAAAGGAAAGCCACCCCAAAACCCTCTTGTCCAACGGCTCCATTTCTCCAAATAAATAGGGGCCTTTGTACTCGGGTGGGAGAGAGAGAGAAAAAACCGAGCACTCCTCTGTGAAATACTTCCACCCTTCCGGTTCTGTGTGAACGGCTGTGAGGTGGGTTTCCTGTTCTTGTTCTGTGTGAACGGCTGTGAGGTGGGATAGGAGACAAACTAGAATACCCTCAAAACTTAGGGACTTCCACACTAGCCTTAATACTGAGCTAGGAGAACCCTCTAGTGTTGAAGAAGCCTTAAAATCCGAAAAATGGCTTGCTTATTCACTTATTTATTTACTTTGTGTATCGTTCATTATATTTGTAATCTCGGTTTGTAATTTTAAAGGAGTTTCGTACTCTACTCCAAGTGTAATAGTTGGTTAGGCTTTGTGGAAAAACAGATACCACCGTGGGTTTCGTACCCAACAGTGGTATCAGAGCACTGTTCCGATCCTCTCCGCGCCGTGGTGGTGGTAACCCGCTTAAACCCCTCCTCTATTTACTGTTTTTCCTTTACTTTTCAGCACTATATATCTGTTCGAATAACCGAGGTGCTTATCCCCCTAACTACCCTCCTGGCCGGACCCCTGAGGTCGTCGGGTATCTGGA